>NC_051118.1:6932200-7028447 GCF_014839805.1 Manduca sexta
GAACTAATCACTAACTAGACGTGAATTTAAATTCTTTACTTGTCAATACTTGTTTAGTTACCCAGATTATAGGTGAAACAAAATGTATGAAAATGGACCTTAAGCTATAACCTTAAGAATAGTAATCATTAAGTGTTCCGAGAAAAATATGAAAGAAGAACTATGTTTATTAGATCAGAAACAACAAACAGAATTAACCTTTTAAAATTCCGCAATTTCGTTCAATCACCTAAATTCCACACGGACATTTCTAAGTAATATAAGAGAATGAATCACCAGCATTTCATCCTCCACAAAACCAGTTTGACATGAAGGTAAAAACCTGAGACCGGTTGGCGTATTTAAATCATTTGGCTTTCGAATGGTAAATTCAATAACCCCATGAAACATAATATGGTTGATAAATGATATAGCAGAAGTAACTTATCGATGGTTTACGGGGTGGAAGTAAAATGTTTCATATACAGGGTCATTTTTACATTGCGTTACAAAAAACCACACATTCTACTTTAGCTATCATTGTGCCAAAAACATCAACAAATATTTCCGTCAATTATCCCGGATTTGGTTTTCTGATTCTTTGATAATTTTGTGGATTAGTGCGAATATTGTAAGTGTATTTCTTGCGGAAAGTATGATGTTCCGGCAAATTCTTTTCGTGTAATACTGGTCTTAAGGCATGTAAAATTAAAATACGTTTTATTAATATTTATTTTGTTCGGAACTTCCTTTTATTTTCCACCTATGATTAGAACGTGTAGTAACGTTATTTTCAAGAAGAATACCTATGGTTTTATTTACTAACGCAATGTCATAATGAGGATACAGTTATATTTCTTATGAGTGTAGGCCACTTTATTTCCGCCGCCCCATGTAGGTACGTTTATGTATGTAGGTTTCTAAAATACTTAATAATTTTCCATTTGTTTGTATTATGGAAGGCACTCAAGTTAAATAAACTAATGATTAATTAAATCGATTGAGAGTACTCTAAATTCTGCCGCCCCTAGGAGGCTGCCGCCCATAGGCCGCGGCCTATATGGCCTATTTGCAAATCTAGGACTGCATCGAACTAAGCCAGCGTGGTGGTTTAAACAATCATCACCAGTGGAGGTACGAATTCAACACTGGTAAACCTATATGAGCTAGTATTAAAATGTATTATATCCTCAAGGAAAATATAAAATGTTGCCATGTTGTAGTAAAATATGAAACCAATTTGTTTTACTGACAAAGTTATCTTTGAAAGAAAAAATCAAAAGTGTCGCCTCGGAAGGAGGTTTTTTATTTTCCTGGTCAGGCGTCTTTTTTTAATGCGTGGTTGGCAAAGAATTCTTAGTATTCTTAACTTTGCCCAGACTATATACATGCGAGTGCCTTAACAATTGCATTATGCTAATAGTAACGAGGTAATGTTAAATTAATTGTATTAAACTCCTTGATAAGACGATTAACGTACAAATGGTAGTTAATGCTATAATAATTCTTCTATTTAAGTTCCGTTCGGTGCAACACCAAAGATTAAATTTGAAACTTGTTTTTTATCAACAAGGCACCTTTTCTCTGACATACATAGTTTACGAAATAAGCTAGTTTCGGGTTTTATCGTAGTTTTCTACATTTAAGTTTTTCTCTCGACGTTTCGAAGACTTTGCTTTCATGGCAACTTCATGGTGTAATTGAATATGCAATTTCGAAAAGGGCACATATCGGAAAATGTAATCGTTCAGGAGATGGAAATTATCTAATGTAGTGTAAAAAATATATATTTTTAGGTTAGAATTTGGGTTTAGCAATAAAAATTACAGAAGTTTTATTGTTATTTGATATTATCTTCGATATAGATCTAGATATGTTTATGAAATGTGCCGTTTTAGAAATTGCATATTCAATTGTAAAATGTCGATAAGTATTGTAACTGACTTATCGTGTAGCTAGTTATTGTAATTTTGACTACTGAAACGACCGACACCTCGTCCCCCGGTGACCATTAAGCTTGCAAAAACTTCGAAACGTCGGGAGAAAATAATAATATAAACAACCGCGATAAACTGCTAAAAATAGCTTTATTAAGAATCATTATACCTAATTCTGAATTTTAAGTAACGAACAAGGAAATACTAAAATAAATCTGCATAATGATTTGTTATGTTTATGCGAATGTTAGACATTAAAATTAAACTATTTTTCGGATGTTATCGTGGGTTTTTACATTTTATAAAATATAAAATATGAAGACAATGTAATACAAATAAATAACTAAATAATACATATGTAAATATATATATACATGGTGACACACACACACACATAAATGCTCTTCTAGAGACACTATCCCACTTTTGACTGCCTGTTATTTAAACGTGTAAACAAAATGTAAATTCGTTATTGGCCTTAGATAAGTGTATAAGATTGTGTCACACTAGTATTAAGGGCTGTAGATTTTTAATAAATAAAATAAAAAAATAATAATAAAAAAATTATTGAACTAAACTTTCCTGATTAAGTATAGGATTTATAAATCTGTTTGAAGATTGAAATCTCTATTACTTTTACTATCTTGGTCTCCCAGGATGTTGTTAAGAAAGTTGTAAGCTGTGATTTCTGATCTATGGCGATATTTAAAAATTAAAAGACAAGCTGACAATGGCCATGCGTCAATACTCAATATAACTTGATTCCTACCTACCCTTTAGATTTATTTAGGTTTGTCTTAGTTATTGTTTTCTGTTCAATTGGCCGTGATATGTTGACTAGGGCATTTTATTTTGCCTAGGGGTACCTTTTTAAATATTTCACCCTTCCCCAATGCAAGGTATATATCGGAGAAACGAAACAGGACAAGATCTACAACTGGTTAGTTTTAAATACCAATAAACTATGACGCGATAGTAAAATGAAGAATTATTCCAAAGCTGTTCCAAGTTTTACGATCAGCTAAAACGAGCGGTATTCGAAGTTTCAGAATGCAGGTAGTTTTATTATTCAAACAAAATTCTTAACAATTTATAAATATCTTTAAAGATAAAGCCTTCGCCCAAGGAGAACTTAGCTGGTAGGATATATTTTATATCCGCCTGCATAGCACTACCGTACACAAGGTGTTAAAACCCGCCATAGTGGCCGACGTAAGTGTGTCACGTTCTGGTATCAGCCTGTGTATATCTGGTTCTAACAGGCCGGCATTATTATGTCGACGGCCGAGGGGTAATCATATCTCGTCAGTCGACATTCTATTGGACCTAACTTACCGTCAGGTGGGGTCAGTTTGCCGCGCAAGTATGTAAAGAGAACGACGCCACCGAGGCAGTCTTATAATCAATCAGTCAATCATAATGGTCGCTTTGGATTATTTGGTTGAAGGAGTTTGTTTTATTTAGAATATAATAATAATAATATCAGCCCTGTATTATATACTTGCCCACTGCTGAGCACGGGCCTCCTCTACTACAGAGAGGGATTAGGCCTTAGTCCACCACGCTGGCCTAGTGCGGATTGGTAGACTTCACACACCTTCGAAATTCCTTTAGAGAACTTCTCAGATGTGCAGGTTTCCTCACGATGTTTTCCTTCACCGTTAAAGCGAACGATAAATTCACAAAGATTACACACATGATTTTAGAAAAGTCAGAGGTGTGTGCCCTTGGGTTTTGAACCTGCGGACATTCGTCTTCGCTGTCCGTTCCACACCCAACTAGGCTATCGTCGCATTATTGTTTTATTTAGAATAATTTGATTAAAAAAGAATTTTTCCTGTGTTTTACGCGGTTATATTATCAATTCATGTAGCTTTAAAGCTTGTCCATAAAAGTTAATTCATTCGAATATTATAAACGCGTAAGAAGCACTCTCTGTTTTGATCTAACGGCTAAACTCCAAACTGATTTACATAAAATTTGCTATGGTATAAACCTGAACTACAAGAAACGATACGGAATAATCTATTTGCAATATTCTTTCTTATTAATACGATGTGGCGAGTAAATATTATCACTTATTGACTGCTTGCGATGTTGCGAATAAAATTTAAGTACACAGCATTTGTATGGAGCATCCTATAACTACAGTATTGCGTGCATTCATTTAATGTCGTGCCACGAACCGGAAAACGCGGAGAGAGGCGCCTTCGTGGAACAAACGTAACAGTATACGGAGGCTGTGCAATTTCGGAATTCATGCAAATAACAAGCATGATTTAAATGTGTTTACGCGTGAGGTTTATAGTCGGGCTAAGAATAGATAGATTATTTACATTGGTCGATGCATTAGCACGTTTTTTGGTAGTTTTTTTGTGTATCCTACCTCGCAGTTGACACCGGGGTAAATCTACGAATGGGATAAGACAACGGTCGACAACCTTTTAGTAGGCAAAGGATATAAGGTTGCAAAATTAACAATAACAATTAAACCTAGAAACCCTGCTTTAGATGCTTACTCTGAATTAAAACATTTATTTTGTTTTAGCTTTATTACAAAACAATTACGGGCCGCAAACAGAACGTTCGCGGGCCGCGTGTTGCCGATGGCTGGGATAAGGAATCACGCGGCTTAGTGACTGGGCATGCATTTGAAGACCAAGCGCGCAAGAATTGTCCCAGGGGAAGTCTTTTGGTAGTTACGTTGTTGTATAATCCGGCTTATCCGAAATAGTAACACTGTCTTAGAAAACCGTCATTTTTACAGGCTTGGAAAAGTTACTCAATTGTATCTGAGTAAGCGAAGTGCGGTCCATTTAGAATGTTGACTCAAGAAAGATGATTACCCCTCGTCAGTCGACGCAATTATGCCGGCTTGTTTGAACTGGATAGGTATAGGCTGATTTCGTAACGCTCTCTTACGTGGGCCACTATGGCCAATTTATTTACGATGGTCGCTATCCGCACGGACATACAATATATCTTTCCACCAGAAAATACACGGGATAATAGTTTGTAGTTGCGTTCTGCGTGGTGAGATACGGAAGCATAATTTCCTTCCCTTGGTTTGAAGTTGGCTGCACAGTCATACAACTACATTTTTTGCTAACTTATGCAATAACAAACAATGAATGTGTCATTTTCTATTGACTTAAATTCCGAGAATATTCACTTTTTAATATCCTAGAAAAATGCCCGATTTAATTGAACCGTTGGTATGATTGAAACATGTTTCGGGTGTAAAGGTTATCAAACAGGAAACCACGTTATCAAATACATAAAATATTGAATGTACATAAAATAGTCGTAAACCATAACGAACAAACGAGTTGATAAAATAGAAATGAAATTTTAGACGTAGAAAAATAACAATCGATTATTATAGACTACAAAATGTAGATACTTGATAATTATGGTGTTTTTCTGATCTACGTAACCTTGATTGACTTTAAAAAATATAAATACGTACGCAGAATTTAAATTCAATTCCCTATTTAATATTTGTCATCGTTTGCAATACCAAAGGCAAACGTTCTCGAGGCCGTGCACCAACCCGACGGACAGACCAGATTAAAGACCCGTCTGCCAACGAGTTCCACAAATTAGTAGAAGATGCGATGAACAAAAACCGGTGGAGACAAATAATCCGATCTAAATGCGGTACATCGGACCGACTACAGAGAGAAAGACCTATTTACGACTGGCACGATATTGGAAGGCGTCCCTTCAGTAATTAGAGATTTTAACTTCAAACTTAATGTAGATATTAGATAATGGTGGTGTTTTCCTGATTATAAAGGCTTAGATCATCTACCAACAATATCGATACGACGCTGAATTTGAATTCAATGTCCTTAACTTAGTATTAAGTATGTACTGCACGGCACTGCATTGAATTCGTCCTTTGGTTAAAGATTTTTAAAGATCCAACTCATAACTTATTTAAATACAAAATTGACTTCTTAGGTGGCGTGGTTGTAATACGTACGCGATACCAATACGACAATTGCGCGTCTTAAGTTCGAAGCCCGAGTCGGGGTAAAAAAAATAGAATAAGTTTAAGTGTGACTAATTCATAAGGTAACTTACCTAAACTCTTCCAGGTGGCTTTCTTCATAGACCTGGCGTATGCCTCTTCCCTCTCCATGACCTGGATCTCTTCTTCTAAGTTCTTGTCGTCGGTGCTGGTGTTACGCAGCCAGGCAAGTGCTGAGCGAGCTTCCTGCATAAAACATTATATTGAGTCTTTGGAATTGGGTTTATTTGATTTAATTTAAAAAAAATCGTATTATTGATACCAATGTAAAAGTTTGTAGAGATTTTTATATAACAGCAAAGTAGATTTCAATGAAATTTTATACACAGAGCTGTCCTGATAATAAATGTCATTTTTATTACAGAAATTCGCAATGGACTGTGGAACTCTTGCTCTGTGAAAACTAGAAGCATAGTAGTTTTATACATTATATTCTATACATTTTACGTTATTATAAAAAGATCTAAGTGTACCTGTATCTTTCCCTGCTTCACCAGGAACACAGGAGTCTCCGGCATCGCCAGGAACGCCACCATGTGCAGCACAGGCACCGCTGTACACAGCCACAGCACCGCTGTGAACGACAGCATGTCCCCGGCAACGTAAACCACCAAGTAACCCAGATTCTGGGAGAGGATGAACAAGGAACCGAGAGCACCACGCACGTTGTCTGATGCTATCTGTTGACAGTAACCACTAATTTAAATGGACGATCGCAATTGCTTGCAAATCCATGGTGGAAATAGACCAATCAGATTTATTTGATATCCTTAAAAAGGATTTATTTTCATTTGTTTATTCGCGGAACCGGAGCTATTAAGATTGCGGCCGTAAGTCAATTTAGAATACAGATTAGGTAAAGTCTATTTTTGCTTGCAGCCCTGCCTGAGTAAATTTTCGCTGAAGTAATCAGATCGTAATGTAATATAAGCTATGTTAGAGAGTGAAGTTTCTATTATATACTAAAGGTACTACTGAAGTAACTGATTAGAGTCCGTAGCTACGATATCTTTCTACAAACAATCGTTAAAGCCAATAGAAAAGAAAACAGTGTATGGCAAAGACATATTCTAACGGTAAGTCTATCGCTAGGATAAGTCATTTCCATACATAACGTTAGCGTTAACGATTGTGGAATGGCATCTTAGCTTCGACCCCAGATCTCGATTTTTTTTTCCATAAACTTCAGTAAATCTTAAATATAACCCCAATCCTCGCCGAAAATAAACTCTGGGTTTTTAAGGCATTATTTATACGAGGAAGTGATCTTTACAAAATTCTTATAGAGAATTTGAGATATGCGATTTCCTCACAATGGTTTCCTTCACTGTTAAAGCGAGCGATGATTCAACGAACACACATATAACTATTTTATATACCTCTTTTAAATAAAGCGGTGTGACGACATAGCATCCTGCGCAGGCCAGGCCGGCGACGGCGCGCGACGTGATGAGAGCCCACGGACGGAGAGAGAAGAGGGTAATCACCCAACTGATCTGAAACGATGGGAATAAAGTGTTTGGAACATTAAATAAAAATCTTGGCTTACAGTTAAAACAAAGAGAAAGACAGTTGTACTAGCAACTATAAATGAAAAGAATTCAAAAATTCAAATCGCCTTATACATTTTTGTCATTATCACCGATCCATAATCGTTGATATCTCATTCTCTCCCAGTGATCGCCCTGAGCCGAGGTTCGTGATCCGTTTGTCACCCCCAGAGTCTTCGAATTCCTAAAGCATTCACTCGAAAGTCCGGTGTGTTTGTATAAGCTGGCCTTGCCAGGCTAACAACGTCATGTTAAAAAAAAACCGATCGTGTTTTCTTCACTACAATAAACTCCAAAGGGTTTACTTTATTTTATACTATTATTACTATTGAAGTCAATCTGTAGGGGCGCTTTGAAGTCTTGAATTCGTTCAGCTACTTTTGTGACTACAATAAATACACTTACAACAAGCATCAACGAAGTAAGCAGCGTGGTTAACTTCCTCCCCCATCTATCGGCAAGGTCGCCGACAAAGATTCCGCAAAATATCGGAGGGAAGAACGTAATGGAGCCCATCCAGGAGATGTGGTCGTCCGTGATCTGCTCCGGGGCGGGGCCATCGATGTTCTGCAGGATCGGCGTCATCGGCGACTGCCAGCCCATCAGCATCCCGAAGTTCAGCACCGGGATGGTCACTGAAATGGAGATGAATTTTTGAATTTGGAATTTTAAAGCAATTTTGGACAACACTACTCCACACTTAATCTTCCCCGAGTGGTACTTTTGTGGTTGATTGTCAATGTGCGCCAGAGTGCCAAATTACATTCGAGATGGATTCCAATCCCATCTTCATAATATTCAGTTAGTGACAGACGTAACCTTTAAACGTAGTTTTAAAGAACGCGTTCTTACTAGGCTCGCACGATAGACTTGTACGAAGAACCGAAGATGTAATTGGAGTTTCTGGGTAAAGGACTTGTTCACCAAAACAGTGTTTATCACATAGGATTTAATAAGAGATCATCAGGATATTGAGACGAGCGACGAGGAAAAATTCAAAACGGTTGAATCACCGATGAACTTGCTTGGGAATTTTAAAGTACGCACACTTGACGTGACTGGCGAAAAAGGTTATCGAACTATGTACAAAGGTGTCATGGCTGCCGTCCAAGGTTGAAAAATTGGGTTTCTTTTTGTGTATCGGACCCACAGTCTACACCGGAGAAAACCTGCGAATGGCATACTGAAATACCCCGGCTTAGCCACTGCAGGACTGGAGGTAAGTTGGGACGGGATATCTGGGTGAAGGAAGTGAGGAGGAATGCAAGGAACCCTTTCAGGATTGGCAGAAGGGAGAAAGCCAGTAAATCTTCGCGTGCCCTCGTAGGCCTTAATGTGCAGCTACAGCCGAGAGGTATGCTGGTACATAGTGAAGTGTGTGCCTAGAAATGCGGCATATGTCCGCCCGTGCATGGGCGTGCATTCGAAGTGGAGACCGCACAAGAATTGTCTCGGGGGGATAATTGGTCGGATTGTAGTATATCTAGTGTATAAGTAGTCATGTAAGATATGTAACAGTCAGTCAATCATTCAGTCAAGATTACAGGGCATAGAAAAATACACTAATATTCAGGAACGATCACATTAGATCAAGCGTAGACCTTTCGTTATTTATTTTGTTCGAAATTTAAATTTCTTGATTTTACATCTACGCTTAAGGAAAGTTATTGTAGTGTTATTTTCAAGATAGTAAGTATGTGGTTTTATTTAGTAATGCAATGTTAAGATGACTCTGTATAATTTATAGTAAGTAATGAATGACCTGCAATAATGAATGATTTTTACGTGTTAACCACAGTAATGTCCCGATAAATTTTAATATGAGTAACAGTTAACACTATTTGTTAAGTAATTTATTTATACACACACATAGAGACGAATTTTATCCCCCAAAAGGTAAGTAGAAGTGTAACTGGTGCAGCCATTTTTCGCTGCGCGTATTCTATGATATGATAAGGCGAACCTATCGTCATATCTGACTGATACTGAGAAAAAAATATCATTTTGCCCAACCAGGGTTCGAACACGAGACCTCAGTACTGCTGTACCGTAATACAACTGCGCCACCGAGGCTGTTCTACCATAAACATTGCAACTTCACTCTATGATTTATGGTATTTATTTAAAATGTCTTCTAGATTTATCGGTCATAATTCATAAAGTTGTAAAGATGTGAATCATACAAACTCATTAACTTTAATGATTTTATTACGTAGGTAATATTTGTGTTTAAATTATATTTCAATTGTATAATCGTCAATTTATATTCATTCAAAACTGTCAGTAATTACTGACCGGTTGCTACAGTGGTTATAATCATAGTTTATTTACATAATACAGAGTAGCGTGAGTCATACACGACAATCAATATATGGATCACGATGTCAAATTTACATTAAATTACTTGGTGTTGGTGTCACGCACATGTTTGAAACACCCTGTTGTCAATGTCACTTCATAATGTCACGCGGCGATTACATTCGTAGGGATTTTTATATTCTAAATGAGACGAAACGCTCGCCCTATTATAGCTGAGTATTTATAAAAATAAATGTATGTAACGAAATAGTTTTTTAAGAAATGTTACAGAGTTTTTTTTTCAGTCTCCTCTGGTTCTTATTCTTTCCATAAATAATTTGACAGAACGAATCTATTAAGACAAGCAACGAAAAGACAGATAAGACAGATTATATTTACTACTAGCTTTTGCTCGCGGCTCCGCCCGCGTTATAAAGTTTTTCAGGCTAAAGTTTTCCATTATAAAAGTAGTAGTTTCCCGGGAGCCTATGTTCTTCCCACGGTTTCAAACTGTCTCCATACCAAATTTTATCTTAATACGTTGGGTAGTTTTTGAGTTTAAGACGTTCAGGCAAACGGATGCAGTAGGGGACTTTGTTTTATAATATATTTTTTTAGAACTTTTTAAGAGGAATAATCCCGTCATACATAATTGTTGCATAACTTTAACCGTTTACGCAGCGCACGCAACGGAAGCTCTCAAAACTAATAAATTGTCCCCGTATTTGCAACATGTTTCATTACTGCTCCGCTCCTATTGGTCATAGCGTGATGATATACAGCCTATAGCGCCCCACAAATAAAGGGCTATCCAACACAAAACGAATTTTTCAGTTCAAACTGGTAGTTCCTAAGATTAGCCATTACTGCTCCGCTCCTATTGGTCATAGCGTGATGATATATAACTTAGAGCACTCCACGAACAAAGGGCTATCCAACGCAAAAAGAATTTTTCAGTTTGGACCGGTAGTTCCAGAGGTTAGTCATTGCTGCTCCGCTCCTATTGGGTATAGCGTGATGATATATAGCCTATAGCAATCCACGAATAAAGGGCTATCCAACGCAAAAAGAATTTTTCAGTTTGGACCGATAGTTCCTAAGATTAGTAAACAAATATAATGAGAAAGCTTCGAACTGCTAAGCTATCGGGAGTTACACGTGTCATTGTGAGTCAACCATAAAAGATAGACATATACTGTCGTGGGATATTTTTACATAATTTTAAGGAGAACATTTCCGTCATACATGATTTCTATGTAGCTTTAACCATTAAGGTTGCACACGCGACGGAAGCTTAAAAATGGAGTAACTTCTCCCGTTTTCCCAACATTTCCCTTCACTGCTCTGCTCCTATTAATTGTAGCGTGATGAAAAGTATACTATAACCAGCACAGGAGTATGAAAAATAATTGTACCAAGTTTCGTTAAAATCCGTCGAGTAGTTTTTGTTTCTATAACGGTTATACAGACAGACAGACAGACAGACAGACAGACAGACAGACAAAAATTTTACTAATTGCATTTTTGGCATCAGTATCGATCCCTAATCACCCCCTCATAGTTATTTTGGAAATATATTTCATGTACAGAATTGACCTCTCTACAGATTTATTATAAGTATAGATTTCATTACGAACATTTATTTTGAGAAATATTCAATAATGCCACAAAAGCAAGACCAGCTCTATCAGATGGGACCTGAAATAGGTAACAAAATGGATGTATAAGTCTTATGCCTACCTTGAAAAGGAAAAAGGCTGATGTTTGAAAAAACCCGACGGGGAAAATAAAAACCTCAGCATATTGTGGTAAAATATGTTTTGTACTGACAACGTTAACGTCAAATAAATTTTAAAACAAAATATCAAAAGTGGCACGCCCAAAGCAGAATTATTACTTTCTTGGTCAAAGGTGAGACAAGGAACTGACTTGCCTGACATGACCCAAATTATGAACAATACAGGTAGGTACAGATAAATGAGAAATTATTAAAAAGGAAGCAATGTGATCTTCTTTCTAATTCGTGTTTTTTTACAAATAATTCATCGTTCATTTTCTACTTTAGAATCGTTTGAAAAAAAGTAACATAATCCAAAAGGATCTTTAGATGACAAAGATTTGCAATGGACTGAACTACGTCGGCTTTGTCAGGTCAGCAACTTGTAAGCTGTGGCCCGCGAGGTCTGAGGCCGGATAACGGTGTTTAGGTTTTTATAAAGCTGTTTTAACAGGTCTCGAAAATGTTTTAGCGAGAAACGTGAAAACAAATTTTACTTGGAGTGTTTAGCTGTGAAATACAATAAATCCCGTAGCCATTCGTTCAATCAGTCTTCTGTTTAAACTTTAATATACTATTGGACCAGAAAAAGATATCATTATCCTGACTATTTTATTCTATTTACGAAGTGAGTATGTGCGATTTCAAAATATAATGTAGCTTGATGCAGTCGGAACAAATCTGCTTTATCTAGTTATTTATATCTGGCATGTACTGGATGGCCGATTAATTGTTTCTGTTAACTAACTCGTGGCTTACTAGACTTTGCTCGCGTTTCTGGTCATAGTCGGTTTTTAGTTCATCTTTGTGGTGTTCGTTGTGGTGTATTGCAACCATGTTATAATGACCTCCCTGTTATTGATCGAACGAAACAATTAAATGTCAGTTCTTCACTTCAGTTTTTGTTGCCACCAAGACAATGCCGCGATGATTTGCGTAAATTAACTTATCACTTGTCTGTCAACTGATAAGCGGCGGCTGACAGTCTTTTGAGAGCGCCTTTAATTACATGAAATAAAGTCTATTATGATTAAGCAATTTTTAACAGTCCGGACAATGCATTAGTGAAGTTGGTAAATTGACATTTCACACAACTTTTTAGTCTGCAGCCATCTTTATTTTGATTAATGGTGACATTGACATAAATTTGTAAAGATAACACCAATATGGTCCATACTTCTTCTAATACCAAATACCATCTCAAAATTGATAGGTAGGAATGAGTGGATATTCGTATAAATTTCTGGAACATACTGGGGACTTAGACAAGATATTTTTCTACAATCTCAAACGTTATAGCGCAAGACTTATTGTTACGATTTGTCATTCCCATATTTTTTTAAATTAGCACTTCATATATAAATTTAAATAGGCGGACCTAATACCACAGGCATTCTCTACCAGTCAACCTTAGGGTGGTGCAGAGATAATTATGGTAGGTGCATGAAAGTAAGGTTGAAAATTCAAAATAATAAAAATCAATCATTTTTTTTTAAAGCGGCGATAGCTTAATTGGGTTCGGAACGGACTGCCAAGACGAATGTCCGCAGATTCAAATCCCAAGGGCACACACCTCTAATTTTTCTAAAATCATGTGTGTATTCTTTGTGAATTTATCGTTCGCTTTAACGATGAAGGAAAACATCGTGAGGAAACCTGCATACCTGAAAAGTTCTCTATAGGAATTTCGAAGGTGTGCGAAGTCTACCAATCCGCACTAGGCCAGCGTGGTGGACTAAGGTCTAATCCCTCTCAGTAGTAGAGTAGGGCCCGTGTCCAACAGTGGGATAGTATATAATATAGGGCTGATATTATTATTATTTTTTTTTCTGTTTTCTATTGGCATTTAAGACTAGAAAGGTATCTTGGCTGCAGTATTTGGTGTATACATACTACAGTATACTAGTAAGTCATCACTAAAGAGCGTGGACATTACGTCACAAATTCATGTTTGGTAAACAATCACATTTT
Source organism: Manduca sexta (assembly GCF_014839805.1). Lineage (NCBI taxonomy): Eukaryota > Metazoa > Arthropoda > Insecta > Lepidoptera > Sphingidae > Manduca > Manduca sexta. The sequence goes on from NC_051118.1 coordinate 6,945,749, forward strand.
TTTATTCAGCGCGCGATAACGGCCAAGTTCAACTTCTGTCGGAAGTGTTTTGTGACATGTTTGTTTCAGTTATCTTTTAACAATTAAATGATACGAGCTACTGATGATGTTAAATAATACTATATAGATGTTGCGTTACTAAAGTCCACAAGTATTTCTCAAAATAAATTAACGTAACGAAATAGTATTTATGAAGTATTACGTTTTTTTCAGTTGCATCTGTTTTTTTAATACATAAATTCTATATATTATTTGATAGAACGAATGTAATTACCTAAAAAAAGATATGAGACAAAAAAAATACATAACAATTTCCGTAAAAACTATTTCGTTTGAAACATTCATTTGAGAAAGACTTCCATATACATAACTACTAGCTATACTGCTTAGAACTGGTAAAAATGTGGCTAAGAGAATAATAGAATGCAAAAGAAGGAAAGCAAGATTTTTTTACTGATAATATTATAGATCATTAAAAAAAACATAACATTACAAGCTTTACTGAGCCAACTCACACTTATCATTCACCTGTTTACCACAACACCACAGACCAGCAACAAGCGGAGCAACAAGATAATGATATTAATGCTGCTTTAAAGCGCAAAATGCACCTTCTACTTTGTTTTTCTTTTTAACAACGGTTACAATAAAAAGCGACCATAGCCTAGTTGGGTGTGGAACGGACTGCCAAGACGAATGTCCGCAGGTTCAAATCCCAAGGGCACACACCATGACTTTTCTAAAAAATCATGTGTGTATTCTTTGTGAATTTACCGTTCACTTTAACGGTGAAGGAAAACATCGTGAGGAAACCTGCACATATTCTGACAAGTTCTAATTTCGAAGGTGTGTGAAGTCTACCAATCCGCATTAGGCCAGCGTGGTGGACTAAGGCCTAATAAAGACTAATCCCTCTCAGTAGTAGAGGAGGCCCGTGCTCAGCAGTGGGCAAGTAAATAATACAGGGCTGATATTATTATAATTATTATTACAATAAAGAGTGTTTTTATTTGTTAAGTACATCAATTATAATGCTTGAACATGAGTCCTTTACACAAACAGATAACGTGAGATCAGCATATTAGCATATATACCGCTAGACGTTGTTTTGGCAGCCAAGTGGGTTTTTGCAATCAAATTAGAACAATGCATGTGCCTCGTGTTTAGAATAAACAATGTTTTTACCGAATACTTTCGAATATAGTTGTTTATCAGATGAACTTTTTTTTTTATTGCTTTGAATGACGAGACGAGATTGACGTTCGCCTGATGGTAAGCGATACGACCGCCCATAAATAGTAGAAACACAATCCAATACCTTGAATCACAAAGTGTTGTTTGGTATTCCACTGCGCTTGCCATCCTGAGACATGAGATGTTAAGTCTCATTACTTCCATTGGCTACAATGTCCTTCAAACCGGAACACAACAGTGACTACACATTGCTGCTTGGCGGCTGAAACAAACATTACGGTGCTACCTACCCAGGCGGATTCTCACTATGAGAGATCTACCACCAGTAACGTCTACGTGATTAATTCCATTTTAAGCTAGCTGGAGTTTATATGAAAGGGGACAATGTATTCATTTGCTTCTAGATACATAATATCAGGTATGGCAATTCTTTTACAAGAATTACTACAATATCCAGTATATAATAGGAAGTGGAATCATGGATAAGTTAATGATTGTCAAGTCCTGAGATTATGGCGAAATAAACTTTGAAATAAAACTATTTATGAATTTTATGTCAGTTATTTATATTATTATTTTTTCCTAACGTTTTGAAGACTGCAGCAATCTTGATCACAGGGTGGACTGAGGTATTGGTCGTCCGCAAGTCAAAGTTACAATATCATTTGTCAAACTACATTTCATTTTTTTTAACTGTTGACCGAAATAAACTGTTAAAATATACATTAAATTGTAAATTTTTAGGAATAATGACATATTTACTAGAGGATGTTTATTGCTTATTATTTAGATTGTATGTTACCAATTTATATTTGTTGCCATGTTCCTTTTTCCTTATTTTAATTTTGTCGCCTACTATTCCTCATATTATGTAATATTTGATAGCGGGAGCTGAATTAAATTTTCATTTTGTTTTATTTCATTCTCCTATATTTCTCAAAATATTGTCATATTATATAATCATTTATGCTGTGTTTCGCCGGTAAATTTCCAATAAATATTGGTTTGTTTTCTGTTTTGGTTGTCACGTCAGTGCACAATGCTCGTGTATTCATAACACGTATGCGTTACGACGGTCGTACGAACATAAAATTAGACGGTATATTTCCGTTTCGGTAATGGAATTACGCATGGATGAAATGAATAGGACATTTAGTTTTATTGATAGTGACATCAAATTAGAAGCTACCACATAATGTACTTAATGGTCATTGGTAATTTTGAGAAGTCGATAATCTTACTTCTTAAGGCGATACCTCAAGGTCCATTTTCATACATTTTGTTTCACCTTTAATCTGGGTAACTAATAATCATGGATATTTCGGCCTTTAAAATTTCGTCATATTAAATTTTAAAGGCCGAAATATCCATGATTATTAATTATTTTTACGTTTTTCTTTCAACTGCGAGAACTAATCACTAACTAGACGTGAATTTAAATTCTTTACTTGCCAATACTTGTTTAGTTACCCAGATTAAAGGTAAAACAAAATGTATGAAAATGGACCTTGAGGTATCGCCTTAAATTATTTTGTTTCTTACCAATATTATAAATGTGAAAGTTTGTGAAAGAAATAAATCTTTGTTTATTATAAATAAATGCAGAAATAACTGAACGGATATGGATGAAATTTGGCTCACGGGTAGATCATATCGTGGACATATTATGCTTTTTATTTCGGTAATTTGCTCCCGTGGGAAATAATGGATTTTTTAATTACTTTTTAAAGATTATTTATAACATAGCATAAAGAATGATTTTTCGAATAGTCAATAATTATAAAATGAAGGCGATCGGAGTTCTATGAGACAATAGGACTGATATTTCATTGAATAGAAAATTAGTCACGAAAAAAGAGAACATAAAAAAATAACTAATTATTGGAAATATTTATAACTTAAAATAAATTATAACCCGACCTGAATACAATTGTCAAAAATATACAATGTTATACATATAACTGTCATTTTTAATTTGTTTACAGTGTACTTTATCTTATGAATATGTTTTATCTGATGATTAAAAAAGCAGCCCTAAAATTACGTTAGTATGAATGAATTTTATTACTTGTCGTTACATTTCATCTTATCTTATTTGATGATATTTTTTAGATCAATTTAAATCAGTTATTAACAAAACTAATGTACAATTACGTCATAATAACTTGATAATTAATCTATCATTTGTCTCCTTCGATCAGTTGAAGTAGAGCGTAAAGGGTATTCAAAAGGTCAAGACAAAACAATGCCTATTGTGAATTGTGATCTAGTAATATATACAAACAACTACATATACACGTACACTGCATATAGATGTAGATACACAAAAAGGATCCGTCCCAGAAAATGACACTTTTGAAATAGTAACGATTGAAGTTTAACTCGTATTTTTGCTCATTGATATTCTATTTCATATTTTGTTAATAACAAGTTCAAATTAACATATTATTAAGTAAGTCGTAAGGAAAAAATATCCCGGAAAACTTCTTCACGCGAACGAAGCCGCGAATAAAAGCTACTCATTATAATTGTTAACAATTTTCTCTGCGTTTAATATGCAAGCAATATGAACTTGTTTAACCTCACCCAGTGTCACCACGTAACCAACGTAAGCATTAGCGCAGAACCCGTTTGCTATCGGACGACTATCGTAGGGTTGTTTGCTATATTCACTTCAGGTTTGTTAACTAGCTTGCTGGCTTTATCTGCTCATTCCTTTTCCTCTTTAGTGTCTAAATCCCTCTAAAAGCCATATAGAACTATCAACATGTCATCTATAAAATGTTGTAAATTTTATAACTCATGAGATTCCGTATTATGAGTGTACTTAAGTCGTATTTTGTGTTTATTTTAAAATAAGTCAGGAAATATATTGCCTATATCCATTGCACAATATATACGAATCAATAGATAATTTGTCAAAATCGGTTCAGTAGGAGCGACACTTAAATTGAAGATAAAATGGATACATACATACATAGAGTGTTAAAATCATTACCCTTCCTTATTTCGCCGTAGTCGAGTCAAAAGATAACTCGTGTTCTTAAGTAAATACGTCACAGGTACACAGGTACGTAGCATATAAGTTTATGACGTCATATATCCGACCTAGTCTGACATCTCATTTGCAATTTAAATTTAGAACTCGTTCCGTTCAGCAACTCAATTGTTTTATAGGTGTGATTGACAGTATAACATTCGTGATCTTGATACATCTGATGATTCAAGATGATTCATTGTATTATCTAGTTCCTTCCTTCCTTCCTGCTGCCTTCCTTAGTTCGAAGGTAGCCTTTAGCATCAAACTTTTTAAATATATGCCTGCTGAATCAAAAAATTACGTAGATGTTAGCCTCCTTAGGTAGTGTAGTTCTCACTACACTGCACATTTTATGACTCCAAGCATCAGTATGCAAGTAATAGGGGAAGATATTATACAACGCCTACACGCTGTTATACGTAATTACTAGATACTATGGATTATAATAATGTATTAGAATGAATATGGCAGCCATGCCATACCGAAGTTTGTAATTTAAAGTTTGAGATTACTGGCGCACTTGCAGCATTGTTTTCCTACTATTACTCGCGGCTACCTCCAGTAGTATAACATCATGGGTCTTCCGCTATTGTAACTCCTGAAAGTTGTATATACAAAAAATCCTTCTGAGAGCTCAAATACGTTAATTAAGGAAGATTTCTGTGTTTCATTCTTCTAGACCCAACGGTTTTGGCTGTGCATGAATCGATCAGTGAGGTAGATTGTTTCTGCTGTTTGTCATAAGATGGAAATGGCGTTTGCTTTCAGATCATAACATCTGTAGTTGTATGATGATTATGTGCGCCTGACAATTATTTTTTTTATACAACCATAAATTGTCGCTATTGCACCTGATGGTAAGTAGAGTGGGGTCCAATAGAATGTCGGCTGATTACCCCTCGGCAGTTGACGCAATTATGCCGGCCTATTGGGACCCGATATACACAAGCTGATCCCAGAGCGGCACACTTACGTAGGCCACTATGGCGGGTTTTAACACCTTGTATACAACTGTATAACTTGGCTGTTATTATATCTTCGGTTTAACTTATACGGCTAAGTAAAAGGTTTTCCTGTTATCTTGTTTAATAGCATGATGACTCACAGACCAGTTGCCAACTATTCCTCAACTTTCATCAACGTAATTAGGGAGTGCGTCATTGATAATTCTTTTATTTTTGTTTTTTAATGTGTTGGACCTTCTTGGTAGTGTGACGCCATTATGGGTTCTTCAGTTCTCGATGTATACATTTTTTTTCTGTACAGACACAGCAATGACCTAAAGGTAAGGTAATGAGTTATTCAGTCTGATTAGATACTAGTATTAGTGATACTAAAAGTATTAAAGGAACATTGGTTGTACAACTATAAAAAAACATAATTTAAGTGTAGTACCTATATTTTTAGCAAAATGTTTTTACTTTGAAATTGAATTCCTAGTGTGAGATATCTCGTAGTATTTGTGATTTACTCTTTGACCTATATTTTATTTTGAGTTTGACCTCCATTTTTACAAGACGGCTACAATTGGCAAACATTCAAACTTTCCGCGAAATACATATGGGATTTCAAAATTAGATACAATATGTTCAAAGCCTGCTTGATATTTAAAATCGTCGCCTCATTGCATTGGCAAGGTACTAGATTAGTCCATTTTCAGGTTACATTCTCAGGTCGACTGTCACTGACTGACTGACTGACTGACGGACTGACTGACTGACGGACTGACTGACTGACTTTGCAGCTTTTATCGTCACAGGGGGAATTGAGGTGTTGGTCATCGTGTTACCAAAAAGTCTTCGCAACTTCGGAAGAAAATTATTATATGAAAAACTGCGATAAAAGCCTAAAAATACTTTTATTTTATTGTAGGCTACGTTTATCCCAAGAACTATAACCGTCGAACCCTCAGGCACTAGCTAGTCATATGCAAATACTTATTACTTACTGACAGTTTAATATGAAGTGATTAATGACAGGTGGTCAAACTCGTTCGAACTTGTTTCAAGACTTGTTCATTGTTTATTATTATGTACAAAACGCGTAATGGTAGTCGTGTAGTTCCTTAACGTCTAGATATTTTCATTTTTTTTTATAAAATTTATGATAAAACAAGCATTTCGCTTGCTTGATCCAATGGTTGTCTAGGAAAGATCGCCTCGAGCGATAAGACCGCCATTTGTACCACCGATGTTTTAATTATTTCCACCATCTGTATACAAATTTGTCTTGTTTTTTATATTTATAAATACGATAAAGTTTTAAATAAATAAACACGCATATAAACTACAGCGAAATCTTTCGAATTGGGCTGGCTCACCTGTGTGTAAACGTCTGCTTATAAACTATAGCGACATCATCCATTGCATTACAAAGCTCTTTGTTGCACTCAATTCTCTCGTCAACGTAGATTTTAAATATCTCTCAATGCTTTAGCGGATTGTTTGTGGCCTTGGATTTGATAAAAAGCTTCGGTGTTTAGTGCCGCTCAGCATGCGGACAGCTTAACCTGCTCATTTGCGAACAGAAGCAAAAATACATATAACATTAACTGACTCCGTAAATTATAACTTTCAGTGGAAATTGCAATAATTTTTAAATAAGAGTTTAATATTTGTAATGAGTTAAATTAACAGTTATAACTTTTAATGATCACCTCTACTATGACTGAAATTCGGAGTTCCTGAGAACAAATCGCCAGTCTACGCGGCGCCTACAATTTCATAGCCTCACGTGTCTGCCGCACGCGTCATTCACAATGGATATTCTTAGTATTAATTACAACTACGGATTTCTATGTAATTTGCGGTTTCAAAGATTTATATCATCGTTTACTTTCAATCTATTTTACTTCTTTTATTTTATATATTCAATAATTACCCAAGCAGGCCCCTAAACTAGAATTGAATTAGCCTAATTATTGTTCAGAATTCATCCTGCGGCTGGTGGTGTTGACTATTGTTTATTGTCAAATAAAAAGTTGATATCGATACATCAAGCTTTTGTTTACGACTGTCTATAAGTGTATGGTTCTCTACTGCGCTCGTCACTTTGGGGAGATGTGTCACAATGCATAGAACACACATAGGGGAAAGTGGATACCCTGATGGCACCTCTGCCTACTGCTTCGGAGATAAAGTTGTGATGTGTGATTACAAATTGATGGTTGAAAGGCAATCATGCCTAAACAGGCTTTTCGGCGTCATTCGATCTAGATTTTGTATCTCTAGGTAATTTTTTATATCATTACACTTAATTTTTATAACGTAAATTGTTAAGAATTATCTTATTAAAAACAAAATTTTAAATAGCTCTACATAAAAATTGCCTCTCAAGCGTTGAAATTATAATTTTGATATGTACAATCCAAATAACAATAACAAAAAAGTTGTAATTTAAAAGTAATTGATATCAATTGAGAGACTCACTTAAGTTCCCAATTGCTTAATTTAAGTTTCAAAGAATTATCAATGTTGAATTGAAAATTGTTTATCGATTTGTTTTTTATTACGGCGCGGCACGACACGCTCTCAAGATCCACCCGTTATTATCAAATTTCTTGTTCCATATCATGACTCAAATACTTATTGCTAATTTGTTTATCAATTTTTTTTTATTTAAGGCTTCACACACCCTCAAGATCCACACCTTATTATCTTAAAATCCAGATAAATTTCTTGTTAAATATACTCATGACTCAAATACATATTAATTTAAGAGCTATTTTTTATTAAATCACTTATATTCAAGCGTCTTTCGTTCGCTGCTCCGCCCGTATTATAAGTTTATTGAGGATAAAAGTCCCGCTTTATATTTTTCCGGGATAAAAGTAGCTTATAGTACTCAAGAGTAATATAGCTTCCTATTAGTGAAACAATTTTCGAAATCGGTCCAGTAGTTTCAGAAAGTAGTCCCTACAAAGTTAAAAAAAAAATTCCACTTTGTAATATTGGTGTAGACAAACGATTTTTATTTCACTTCATCTTCGGGATTGTCCCAAGTTTTCCTTTATAAAGTGACGTCATACATGCGTGATAAGTCGGTGATTATAGATTTGAGTCGTCGAAAGGCAAAGTATATAATTACCTTATGTAAAATTCGCGTAAGAACTGAGAAAAGTGCTATTCGAGTCAACCGGGGATTGTCCCAAGGTTTCCTTTTCTCAATAACTACTGACGTTTAATCACTACAGTTATAAATCATATAAAATATCTTAAGTAGCACTTTGAACTATAGTATAATTGGCATAAGTGCTATTCTTTACTGGCATACATTCCATACAATACTTGAGAAATAATTCGCATAATTTACATTAATTGAATTCATTTTCATTATTTTTAGGAACATTTAATCCGTAAATATAATTGGACACTTCATAGACCGTAGCAAATATTCCATTATGGAATGTGTTAAATCTTTTAATTTTATCAGTTAAATTATTTTCACACAATAAAGTGGCGTGACAGCTTCGGTAGCGTTTTTTATTTGGATTTATATCCCCCAGAGTAAGTTGCCAGGTGTTTTTATTGTTTTGAATGACGAGACGAGCTTGCCGTTCGCCTGATGGTAAGCGATACGACCGCCCATAAACAGTAGAAACACCATCCAACACCTTGAATTACAAAGTATTGTTTGATATTCCACTGCGCTCGCCATCCTAAGACTGAGATGTTAAGTCTTATTATGTCCAGTAGTTATCTTTTTTGTTACTTATGTTAATAAAAGGTGTTCAGTCAATTGGAATGAAACATGGGTATAACCGGAAGATTCAATATTCGAGTATTATTTAGTTCTGTTTTGAAGACATTTTTAGTGTAGGGACACGTAAGTATGATTTTGTACATTGTCCTATACTGCCGTGCTTAGCTCAAAAGCGGTATCTAAAAAAAAACAAAGTCTTAATTGTTATGTCGTCATGTAGCTTAAAGAAATACCCATCCAATGAACTTACCTAAATAACGGTATCTTGTTTCGAACTTGTTAAAAAAAACTTAAAAGAGTTTCTCTATCTCAGATTTACATACAAAACTATAAAACTATCTTAACAAAACTTCGATTATCTCGAAATAAGGTTTCCCGGACATACTGCTTTTGCGCTTAGCACGGCAGAATACAGGTTAGTAAATAATGTAAAAAAGAAACCAGCACCATGAATTGAAAAATAACGTATAAATTAATGAGCATAACACGTGTAGTGGGATATCTAGCCGTCTCTTTCTCACTCCCGTAGCCTTGTCTGGTGACGTCACGGCTATGTACATGCATCTTTTTCTTGTTATTTGAAAGCAAGAGAGCTTACCCATGGTCGCCATGAGGAACTGGTTGGCGATGCCGCCTTGTCTGATGCTTGCGAACCATCGCGCGGGCAGTGTGTACAGCATTCTGCAGCCGCCTGGTGTCTCGTTTGTGTCGCCTCAGGCACGCATTTTCTGCCGCCCGCGCCGACCTGTGCAAAATTATTACTTAGATAGATGATATTTAATTTTTGGATGTGATTAGTTATTTTTGTCTAGGAAGTTTGTTGTAAAAGGAAATATGGCTGGGCACATTCTGCGTATATCGGACAACCAACATCTAAAATTTAAGAAGTTGTATAATTGTAAACTGTAGATAGATATTGTTATTAACTTGGATGATCAACACCCCAGTCCCTGTGACTACGAAAGCTGAAAAGTCTTCAAAACGTCGGGAGAAAAGTAAAATATTAAAACCGTGATAAAAACCCAAAAATAGTTTAATTTTCATGTTTAACATTCGCGTAAACATAAGAAATCATTATAGTTCAATTAGTTATAGTAAAACCTATTCTAATGGATATAAGTTGTTAAAGATATGAGGAGTTAAATTGATTCGCCCCTCGCTTGAACCAGGAATTAAAGACTTTGTTAATAGCCAGTTGAATAAAGACAGAAGTAGGAAGTTTTGCCGCATTCACGATACGTTTATAGCTAGATGTATGGCATCAAGGCTATCCGTTCACGTTTTTAAATTGTATGTATGCAATACAATTACTAACAGCTTTTTTGTAAAGGGTCCTTTTGACATTGCGCTAATAAATTAAACAACATTCTTTTCATATCTAACGTTGTGCCAAAAATCATCCATGAATATCGTATATTTATACCAAAAATCTCAATTACACGTTTCTTTTTTTATAATTACTTTTTTTCTTTTTTTCATAATTTTGTGCGAATTTGATGTGTGCTCTGCAACGAATTCTCTTCAAACAGTAGTGGCATTAGGGCGTGTAAATTAAGAATTATTTTTATTACTTAATATTTACTTTGTTCGAAACTTAATTTTTTTTTATTTTACATCTGCGCTTAGAGAAACTTATTGTAGAGTATTATTTTTAAGGAAATAAATATCATTTAGTATTGAAATGTCAAAATGATCATGTTTACTTACTGTATTATTGTTGGGTACAGACCACTTCTACTGCTGAGACGTTAGATAGTAAAATTCCATTTATATTACGGTTTATTTATGTGAATCAATAGTGTTGAGAAGACGCTGTCAACTTGTTGCCGAGATACACTACACCACTACTACAAGAATACCTAGGGATCTTTACACATCTTTTTTAAGTAAAGTTATACGCAGGCAAAGACGCAAGTAGATACTAGTATTCATATGTATGTGCATTATACGGATATATAATATATACAAAAATGAATAATTTATTATTAAATCCAATTAAATATGTATTATACAGCGAAGGAATGATAAAGATTTTTTACCAGAATGGAAACTTTGCAATGTATTGTAAATATTTTATTAAGTAAATAAATCATTTTTTGTAATGTATCAAGAATACTGTCAACTTGTTGCCAAGAAACACTACACTATTATTTATTTTTTTATACATATATTACACCACAGATAAAGTACTAATGCGATGTTATACAGACAAAGAAGTAAATTATTTCTTAACAATTAGTTTCAATGGGCCATTTCTGTAATGTGCAGTTAAAGTTGCTGAGGCCACTTTCAGTTTCATACTGTATTGTACTTTTTAAATAAAACAGAGCAGTTATTAATCTTTTTAAAAATATTCGTAACTCGAAAACTATGCAAAATCGCGGAACATACATGGGGGTGATTCAGATACCCCATGGGGTGCTCTATCTCTGGACCTCCGCTTGACACTATTTTCTGGGACACCCCCTGTATATATGCTGGGCGTTGTGTACAAGTATGTAGTATTAGTAAATATATGGGAACACGACTTGATCCGATTCGACTCGGCGTGCCTTGTCTACGGATATCATGTCGTGGGTGCATTTCAATATGTGATTATCACGCGATAGTTAGGCGATGCAAGGTCACAAGTTTATTATGATAAGAGTAGTGTATAACCACATTCACTTAATGTATCGCTTTATGATTGTTTGTAGTGTGTCATTGATTACGAAGAGGTTACGGCGCCGTGATAGATCTGAGTTTATGATTTCCTAGTACATATTTTTGTTTTTTTTCTGCGCGCTCCGTCGTGGTCGGTTACTTGGTATTTATGATTTCCTGGTACCTATTTAGTTTGTTTTTGGGATTCTGTGTGTCTGAAATCGCATCAGCAGGCTGGTTAGTGAAACGCGACACTTTCTTGTATACCTTGTTTTTAGACCAATATCTTAATTTTTTGTCCGGTCAGCTACACTACACTTAGGCGCTTACTGCTAAGTACCCTATGACTCATGCTCTCCCAGTAAAAATGTTTGTATTTTCTTTTACTTACTGAAATGTGCACCTGAGAATAGTAAGTGCTATGGAGACTACGTAAAAAAAGACTAGATGAAGAGATTTAATATCGCATGACTAAATATAACGTCATTTTAAAAGCTAAGTAAGTTCAGTATTTATCCTTGAAGCAGGATATAGCCCAAATTTTACACAAAATGGGGTAGGCCCAGCAGTGGGACTGCGTATTTATTTTTATTCATCAACAGCAATTGCGTCTTGATATAAAGCGGTTATCGGCGCCTATTTTTACAACGCCATAAGATTTTTTGGGTTCGTTAAGTCTTCTTAAAAACTTTTATGACGATGATTTATTCTTCATTAATTAAATCACAATATAAGTCGGCGATAGCCTAGTTGGGTGTGGAACGGACTGGCAAGACGAATGTCCGCAGGGTCAAATCCCAAAGGCACACACGTCTGACTTTTTTAAAATCATGTGTGTATTCTTTGTGAATTTATCGCTCGCTTTAACGGTGAAGGAAAACATCGTGATCCTACACATCTGAGAAGTTCTCCATAGGAATTTCGAAGGCGTGTGAAGTCTACCAATCCGCACTAAGGCCTAATCCCTCTCAGTAGTAGAGGAGGGCTGATATTAATTTAATTGTGGTAAAATACATATTAAACTTCTTCGCTTTTTTATTTGTACACATCATAAGAGACTTTCCCGCCCTCACACCCACCACTACAACTCCTGTAAGCCAGGATCAGCAGTGGCACGCATTTTGTGACACCGAGCAGTGAAGCTCGGCGAGTCTCAGGGAAAACTAATATGTCATTATCCCGCAACGAAATTAATCAAATAGAAAAATAGGGAGGAGTTGGAAATATTAATTGTCCACTTCCCTCCAGAGCAATGCGGGTGACAAAATCATGATGTAAGGAGGCGATTTAACCTCAAGGATAGGGACGTTTACAACTAGATATGCTAGTTATAAAAGCACCACGGATAAAATTAAATGAAAGGGTCCTATCACATGAGCTGTTAGATTTGATTACAATAGGCATGGCAAAAACGCCGAAAAGCACGGAAATTCCGTCTAGTCTCAACAAGGTCCATGTAGTATACAACCCCGGATGTTATTTACACATCATAAGTTAGAAAAAAAATATTTTTGTTTTTTAAATTTAGAATATTAATAAGGTGATAGGCCGATTATTTACCTAACTCTTTCAACTAATTCGCATGTTGTATGTGTGTGTTTTGTGTGTGTGAATAAACTAACGTTAGTCGTCATGACAACGCACACTCGCGCATCAACAAAGTCGAAAAATACAGCTTGACGTTTTGTTTATATCTATGTAACCGTCTAATTAATATCCGTCTCTTCAATTATAATAATAATATGAGGTATTTTATTTACATATTATGTACAATTGTATTTTGTGAGTATTGTGAATGTCAATTCGGTAATCGACTTATATTAAGTATATTTATTTCTCTATTCTAATGACCTAGGGCCTTATTCTCTATTGCAATGTAAATGTTATCTTCGTGAAATTATTGTTGAATATTACCCCGTATGACAATTTGTTTTGTCTTAAACGGGATGTGATATATACTTCTTACGCACTGATAAAATAACGTGTGACATAGAGAATCAGGCCCCTGTACTCGGCTGTGGGACCAAATCTTTATGGCGAAAGTTATTTGTTGGTGGTAGGATATATTTTATATCCGCCCAGATAGCGACTACCGTACACAAGGTATTAAAACCCGTCATAGTGGCCCACGTAAGTGTGTCGCGTTCCGGGATCAGCCTGTGTATATCCGGTTCTAACAGGCCGGCATAATTGTGTCGACTGGCGAGGGATTATTACCACTCGTCAGTCGATATTGGACCCCACTCCACTTCCCATTAGGTGTAGTAGGGTCATTTTCATGTAAGAAAAATCTACGGAACATTAATCAACACGTTGGAATTGCACTTATCCGGATTTTTTTCGTTGCGTCCGACCATGATTGGCTCCACTTACAAACCAACTAAACATTATTGAGCTTGATTGATTATTGATTGATTGTAATGCACCGATATTTAGGTGTACACTTTCGATTATTAGTTTGTGTAACTAATATGATAAATAACTTTCATATGTTTTCCAAAGAAATCGATATAAAACTATTTTTTTTATTTTATCGCGTTTTTTTTATTTTATTTTATTAATAGGGTACCGGACTCATTTTTGTTCTTAACAATTATAAAATTTTTTACATAATATAAATTATAACACAGAAGAAATTATTAAAATCCGGTGAAAAATCAACAAGTTATAAGTCTTTGAATTTCGGCGGAAGGGGTAACTAACAAGAACCAGAAAAGAGAAAAAATATCCACATGTGACGTCATAGGGAATTACGTCGCGTGCGAAAGAAAGAGATGAAGCGATATCCCCACATCGCGCCCACTTCTGCACATTACAATATTTTAAATATGAATTACTCGCTCATTTTTTAACGAATTTTTGTGCTGTTTTCGCAGAAGTGCTTCTTTTTCGTATTATTATCCATTACATATAGAATAATGTACAAAATCAAGCATAGGCCGGTCCCCTATTTATTTATTTGGACAACCAACAAAACTTACACCATACATGGTTATTTGTTACATTTCAGTAAATTGCTGCAGTATTTAATTATGTAATTTTCAAAGGACTGGGTGCCAGACTTTAAGACACTGTGAGCTAATTCTGTGTACATCGAACCGTCAAAGGCATAAAAAATACCCTAATTTAAAATAGAACGGACTGCCAAGAACCTGCGCAGAACACAAGACTCCTCTTATTTTTCGTAGTGTGTGTATTGTTTATCAAAATTAACGCTTGCTTTAACAGTGAAGGGAAACTTCGTGTGGAAAACTACATACCTTAGGTATATACCATTCTAAGGAATGTTGGTTGGTACTAGTCCAACGTGGTGGACTAAGGCCTAAACTCTCTCAGTAGCAGAGGCCCGTGCTCAGCAGTGAGCAGTATATAATACAGGGCTGATATTATTTATTAATAGCTTTTGCTTGCAGCTACGCCTGCATAATAAACATTTGCCCGGGATAAAAAGGAAGCTCTCTGGAGTAATGTAGCTTCCTAATAGAGAAAAAATATCATAAACGATTTAATAGTTCCTGAGATTAGCGCGTTCAAACAAATTCTTCGGCTTTATAGTAATAAATAATATCCGAAAGTTTGGTGACTTTATTAAAATAAGTATTTATTTACCTAATTAATAGCAGTTTGTCATTGGTTAAGATTTTATTATAATTCAAATTATAATCTTGATCACTTTTTCTGAGAAGTGATTTCAGCAAAACCGCAACAGCAAAATATTTTTGTTTTGGATGTGAACGAACTTTATTGAAATAAGTGCTTATTTACCTAATTACAAGACTGACCTTGGTTAAGATTTTACTATTATTAATATTATAAACTTGATTACTTTTTTTCTGGGAAGTGATTTCAGCGAAACCATACCAGCAAATATTTATTTAGGATTTTAACGAACGTCTGTCTGAATCATTTATTTACTTAAAACAATTCCAACAGAACAAATAGGACAAAAAAATTAAAACAATTAAGAACGAGTATCTTTGAACAATGACATGTTTATACTTTACGATGTCTGCGGATTATTTTTTACTTGTTCGATTCGTCAAAATGAGTAATGGTGAGCTCATGGCGTTGAAAAACAAAGATTAAAAAATCATAGCCTTTTATTTATAAACTTTATATACTGAAAAGTCCTTTATACTTTTATATTTTGACATAGCGTTACTAAATGAAACCACATACTTATTTACTTGGAAATAACATTTTACAATAAGTTACTTTAGCCGTAGATGTAGAATAAAAAAGTGTAAGTTTCGAACAAAACAAATATTAATAAAAAGTAATTTCAATTTTACGCAACCTAAAGCCGCTACTAGTACTCTAAGAGAATTCATCGCAGCGGCAACATCATACTTTCAATCAGAAATACACCCAAGCATACGCCATATTCGCATTAAACTACAAAATGATAAAAAAATCAGAAAACTAAAACCAGGAATTTTGGTGAAAATATTCGTTATTAATGGATTATTTTTGGCACAATGTCAGCAAAGGTGAAGACGAGTATGTGGCTTCATTTAGTAACGCAATGTCAAAATGACCCTGTATATGCGGACTTTTGTTCGTAGTTTCGTCTACATACAGAGTTTTTCCGAGATAAAAATCCCACTATACATTCCAGGATAATATCATATATCCTTCTTAGCGTTTCAAACTGTCTCCATACCAAACATCGGAATCCGTTCAGTAGTTTTTAGTATATCGTGTTCAGATAGATAGACGCAACGAGGATATGCTATATTTTGTTGGTCTAATGCCAGTATATATAGGCTATGTAGTAGAAGTTTCTGGGTTCTAATCCTAAGTCAAGAAACATTGTTTCTGTTATTACTATAGTAATATGGATGTAGGATCCACAATCAACAAAAAAAATCAATTAAAAATGATACATTAGTTGAGCAACGTTTCCTATATATTTTTTAAGATAATATAATGGTGTAGTAGAACTTTATTAAATACAAAACTTGTACATATATAGACTTATACCTAGACTTATATATGTATACAAATTTATATCTAAAATAACTACAAATTATTATGTACAAACAAATACAAAACTATTATGTATTGACAATACTATTGTAGATAAAAAACACAGCATTTCGAAATTTCCTCCCATTTCAAGATTGAACTAGGACAAAGAAGTGGTCCAATCTTTGATAAGATAACGCATAATCTTCTACATTGTCTATGCTCATAGATGGTAAACATCTTGTATGGCTTGAGTAAATTTACACAAGAGTCATAGATGTGCATTCTGTCAACAAATTATTATACTGGTGGTAAGATATATTATACCCGGATAGCGACTACTGTACGCAAGGTGTAACAACCCGCCATAGTGACCGACGTTAGTGCGTTCCGGGATCAGCCTGTGTATATCCGTTTCGAACAAGCCGGCATAATCGTGATGACTGGCAGGAATAGTCATTTTGCTCGACTATCTGGAGCCTACTTCGCTAACCATCAGATGCAGTGGGTCGGTATGCCAAGGGCGTATAAATATAAAACAAATACTTTATAAACATTAATACTTATCGTTTTACCCCCTTATTCCTAGACGTTTTTTATCTAAGGATGTAGAAAAGCTGTGATAACAAGTCTGTTTCTCAGTGCTGACGACATGGCAGCCTTCGCAGCGCGTAGACATAGGGCCGTTGTGATTGGCTGATATTGAGATATTAACCAATCATAACATCGGCTGCCATGCCGTCAGCTCTGAGAAACAGACTTGTTATCACAGCTTTACTCTGTCCTTAGATAAAAAACGTCTATGAATACGGGCATTAATGTTTTGTAAAGTGTGATGTAATTATCGTCCTTGATCCGGAAACGGCTTGATTACATAACAGTAGTTCCTGTCATTGTTATTGGTCTGGCATCTGACTAGTTTTGTACCACTTAATAGTCGTAGGTATTGATAATCTTGGTATATGTTCTGCATTATTAACATATCACGCCTCTATCTCATAGGGTACGCATAGGCTATGGATTACTATTTTGCACGATTCTACTTTTCTCGCTTCCTTCACCTTCATTATTGACTACAAAATCATTTATTTATTGATTTAATTCAGACAAGCAACCAATCTCGTCTTCGACCACGTGAAAGCCTGTCCCGCTACAAAAGTCGTAAAAAAATGTACGGCGCCAACGGAAAAAATCAGATCTTTATATTCCGTTATTTCCTAAGAGAGCAAATTATCGGAATGAAGTAGCTTCTACGTTAATCACTACATAGTATAAAACAAAGTCGCTTTCTCTGTCCCTATGTCCCTTTGTATGCTTAAATCTTTAAAACTACGAAACGGATTTTGATGCGTTTTTTTAAATAGATAGTGATTCAAGAGGAAGGTTTATATGTATAATAATTACATCCATTAAATAGTGGAGAAATACTGTTATTTTGTTCTGTTATACCCGTGCGAAGCCAGAGCGGGCCGCTATGTTTTTATATACAACGTTCACAGTTTTTCTGTAGTGTAATTAGTATCAGCATTGCACCCGTGCGAAGCCGGGGCGGGTCGCTAGTCTAGCATATGTTCTACCCGTGTGTCATTTTTCATCCAAATCCGTACCGTTGTTTCTCCGTTTCTAACAAACATCCAAACATTGCACTAAGTCAAAAATAAAGCCTGCGCGGCGCCTGAGATATTAATGTTTTTTTAAGCTATGCAGTCACATATTTGTTTGATTCGATGATAACCTGATGACGTCAATGGGACCCCCAACACGAAGGCATAAGTAACATTTAGATACGGCGTTGATTTAAATTTAATAAAGACTATTAAACGTTTGTAAAATAGTTTGTATGTCTTTTTAAATCCCGAGTCGGGCCAACATTTTGACGACTGGGATTTTCCATCTTAAAAAAAAATTACTCAGTCAGAGCTCGGAGTTAGGAAGTTGGCGGTGTGATACTCTCGTGCCTCGGAAAGCACGTGAAGCCGTTGGTCCTGCGCCCGTTCTCTCCGGTCATGTCGTCGTCTCACCGGACTATGAGAGTGAAGAAACAGAGAGTGCTTGTGTACTGCGCACACACTTGTGCACTATAATATCTCCTGCGTGGCTGCTCTCCGTTGAGATTGGTCGCCGTGGCCGAAAATTCAGCTAGGATTCATGTTTTTTGAAGAAGGTTTTTAACGTTATATAGTATTATTATTTTTCTCTCTTCTTCTAAAACAATATTCAAATACCCCTTTATTGTAAGTGTACTAAAGCCTACTCTGGTACCAAAAATAACTATAATGGCGTGGCATAAGTACATCCGTGAGGCTCCTTGCCAGTGGAAAATCCCGCGACCGTTTTTAGATCACAATAAAATTAATTTTGTTTATAAAATAACATGAACGTCAAGACTGTGCATCAAGGCCACAAGCAAGTCGGTGTTTTCTCACGGGGTCCCTCAAACCGGGTACTCGTGGCATTTTGGCATCATGCCACTCTATATTTGCGCCTCTTCAGGGCTCTCAGCAGGAAGCTTCTGCTCTCTGATCTTCAGCTCATCATAGAACTTCTGCTCTCTGTCAAAATCCCTCTCAAGCAGTTTGCCAGGCGGAAGCAAAAAATCTGTCCCATCGATATAATTAATAAATGAAGGTTTTTCTTCTAGAAGTTTCTACAAAGTGTAGCCGGTTAATGAATGGCAGATTATAATATTTCACAATTATACTTAGAAAGAATTGACCCCGAATTTTTAAGATAGACATTAGTAATAACCGCGTTTTTATCGTCGGTTAATATTTCTCAGAATATTAATTAGTATAGCCACTCAAGTAAAGAAAATTAAATGTAATAAATTATGAAAAATGACTTCATTGTCAATAAATTGTTTATTAACTGGATATATGCAAAAATATAGTTAATTACCTGCATTAAATACAATTTGAAATATTTCTGAAATTGTAATAAATAATATAACAATAGAATAAATTATAATTTAACAATATGTAATGAAGCGTATCATCACGGCGGACAATACAACTGTTTAAACTTACTATATTTCCGAGTATAATAATATAATAATATCCGCCCTGTAATATACTGTCCCACTGTTGGCCACGGGCCTCCCCTACTACTGAGAGGGATTAGGCCTTAGTCCACCACGCTGGCCTCGTACGGATTGGTAGACTTCACACACCCTCGAAAATTCCTATAGAGAATTTCTCAGGTATGCAGGTTTCCTCACGATGTTTTCCTTCACCGTTAAAGCAAGCGATAATTCACAAACAATACACACATATTTTTTTAGAAAAGTCAGAGGTGTGTGCCCTTGGGATTTGAACCTGCGGACATTCGTCTCGGCAGTCCGTTCCACAACCAAATAGGCTATCGCCGCTTACTAGCCGAGCCGAGCCGAGCCGAGCCGAGCCTAGCCGAGTACATTATTTTAACAAGTGTTAAATGGACTTCCTGGTATACGTGTTGTAGTGGTCTAAAGCGATAGAGTTGTTAATTGTTAAAACACTAGCTTTAGCTCGCGGTTCTGCACGCATGATGACAATTTCCCGGGATAAAAGTCCCGCCTTATATGTTCAGGGTAAAAAGTAGCCTATAGCACTTATTAATAACAGCTTCCTATTAGTGAAAAAAATTCAAATTCAGTTTAGTAATTAGCTTAGCTTAACCTATTTGGTTGTGGAACGGACTGCCGAGACGAATGTCCGCAGGTTCAAATCCCAAGGGCACACACCTCTGATTTTTCTAAAATCATGTGTGTATTCTTTGTGAATTATAGCTTGCTTTAACGGTGAAGGAAAACATTGTGACCAAACCTGCACATCTGAGAAGTTCTCTATAGGAATTTCGAGAGTGTGTGAAGTCTACCAATCCACACTAGGCCAGCGTGGACTAATGCCTAATCCATCTCAGTAGTAGAGGAGGCCCATGTCCAACAGTGGGACAGTATATTACAGGGCTGATATTATTATTATTGTTATTAGCTTAGCGCGTTCAAACAAACAAACTCTTCAGCTTTTTAAAATAGTATAGATAGATTGGGTGTGGGGTCATGGAGCGTTGACCCTAAAGCCGCTAAATTAAACGGGGTTCGAACACAATAGCTGAAAGCGCTGTGACGCGCGTACGCATCATAATTATACAATTACGTATGATCCTTTGTGAACAGTAGTTCGGCAAAGCAAAATGACGATTTAAATTATTTTTTTAGTTAATACTTGTATTTTTTATAAAACTGGTAAATAGACTGACTATGTTAAAAAATCATTGAAGAAATGAATAAATGTACAGTCCACAAAATTAAAACTTCAAAGCATTTACACTTTGACTTCAATAGGAATATTCGTTTTCCTTATATAGAATAAATGAAACCTCTTGAAGTTTATTTTAATGAAGAAAAAACGATTAATTATAATGACACAACATTATAAAGGCGATTGGAAATTTTGCATTTTGTCAGACACTTTTGTGGCTGACTGTACCTACGTGTACACAGATGTCATATTACGTTTAAAAAAATCTTTTAATAATTTTTATCTCATTGTTTGTCAAAAATGCATTGCGTTTCGGAAATATTGTAATTATGTTTAAATAGGTGTTGAGTGTGATAATAACTTATTGTCTTTTCCTGGTATGAAAATCCTAAGCGAGTTGTGCACTTGTATGGTTTAAAATTAATTTATTACTTATTTTGCATATGAATGAACTGCTCTAAACTGTATAAGTGTTTTTTTTTTCTCTGTATCATGTGTTGTAGTTAAAACCTTAAACTGATTTTGAAAAGAGCAACACCACAGTTACTTGGCTGTTCTCTGGTGAGAACTACTTTCCGAACTAGTAGTAGAGTTAATATTGACGGAATCTAAATAATGTTATAACATTTTACGGGTTCAAATAAATCATTTTATTTCATTTATTGTGCAACATCTATGTACTAAATATCCAAAAATAGAGTTGTATTGTCTCTTCTAAAACCCTTCGCAACACTACATCCAGCCTCTATAATAAAAATAGAATGAAAAAATGTTGGAGCCATGTATGGAATGTAGAAAAAAACGAAACCGTTGGGGGCAGGTGCAAAATGAATGAAGACGCCTCTGGACTCGGAGTCTCAGACATAAAGGTTCAAGACTGTGTTTAAAAATAGAACACATAGTCATTATAACGGATTTTTAAAAAAAGATACTGGCACTTAACAAATTTATAGGTAAAAAAATAAAACAATTAAATTTTGCATGTTTCGCCTCCTTTTTCATGTCAATATTTACTAGAAGGTAGGCGAATATTGAATGGGTTTTTATAGGCACCTTTTTTTTTTGTTTTTGACATTTATTTTGTCATGTAAAGTTCCTACGGCTCGTAATTAATTAATACGTTGTTGTTTCAATTTATTATAATTCCAATAGATTCAGTCGGGCTATATTCAAGTTATTTCCTTTATGTAACTGAGAAATATCTTTCTTATAATTATTACTGGTAAATCCATTATGAACTTAATAATCTAAGAATTATAGCGAATGGAACTTAAATATTTCCGATGGACTGAGACATTAGAAAAAGCCGTTATTATGTATTTTATAAGTTTTAATACAAATTTGAAAGCTGGATAAAACTAGTTTTGATTAGAGCCCAGTTTTACTTACATAATACTATGTTGTATAATATCATTATCCTAATAATATCATAAACCTCGCCATCGGAGATTCATTTATATTCAATATTTTAAGCAAAAAAAACGACGTACGGCCCCGGGCGGAGCTAAAAACAGGTCCTAGGTTTTAACAGTTTCGTCAGTAAAATTGTAAAAAAGGTCCATCAGGGCACCGCACGAGGCCCCTGTCGGCACGAGCCCCCCCTTTCTTAAAGCCGTCTTTAGTTTTAATATACAAACTTATTTACTTACAACTCAAGGTTGTCATGAAGTATGCCAAACATGTCGTCAATATTAAAATATCTAACATCCGATACGAATAATATATTTTTTGTGGTGTTATGTTCCCGTTTGAACGATGATCGTTCTAAACAATTCATTCATTCATTTCATTCGTTCATTTGTTCCCAAACTAGGATTTAATTTAAATGATCTTTGACTGCAAAATTAGTTATTGTTAAATTATATCTTGATTTGTTATTTGTATTTAGCGTGGGTAGCAGTGGCGAAGGGTGATATTTTTCTAAAGGGCACCCGACGTAACATATAAGTACTAATAATATGCATAAATACGGTGTGGAAATTGTTCTATTTGATTTTACATAAATTACGAAAGGGAAGCCGGTAGGAATCATTACTGGTGGGTAGTTTAGTTTATCATTGCTTATGTCACCTATAATGCTCTATAAAAAGTACAAAAATTATGATTGTATTATACCAGTTATAACCCATTATAATTACTTACGTAGATTTTAAATTATGACGTCATTTACTTATCAATTAAAACGTTTGGGCCATTAAAACTTTATTTTGTAAACAACACGTTTGGGACCATATTTTACAACATTTAAAATTATTTATTAATTTATTCTACACTAAAAATGTTGTTTTTAACATTTTGTTTATCAAGACTAGTTTTTTTGCAACTGAAATATTAAAACAACTAAAAAATCTTTACTTACGTAAAGTATTCCACTTTCCGCGTAATTTTCAAAGTTTTTCAATATAAAACGTCAAAAAAGTAACTTTTTAACACAAACTTTCACAAAATGTCGCAACAAACACTGGCACTTTTTAAAAATAAAATATTTTTACTAAACAAGAAAAAGATTCGTATTTCGAATCTTCGATTGAGTTTAAAAATCGAAATAAAGATCGAAGATTTATAAACCGGCGACGATTGCGTACGCACGCTGACAGCTGCGCCCGCTCACTGATCGAAGTTGATTCGCAGCGTGTTTAAATATTAAAAAAAAAAACAACTATGTTGCTATGTTCGTAGTAAAAAATCATGAGGATACACTCAAAGTATTAAACTTAAATTACTCTGATATGTAATTTTAAAACGGCGTTTTGATTTGCTATTTAAATGTGTATAAAACAGCATAATGTCAGTATGTGGCATTACTTGATGTGGCTTTCTCTCAAACGACTCGCTTTGCAACTGAGCGGAATAAATGTTTATGTTGAATACTAATATTTCGGAGCACCATTTTGTTTATATGTTTTTCTTTTAAACATGTCTTATATAAATTCAAAATTGAATTCACATTGCCGTGTTATGATTCGGGAATAAAATAATATCCATACAAAAAAAATAGAATCAAGAAGCTCGGAGTGTTACATATTCTTTCTTTCTGTAATAAATAAACGCATGTGCAATGAGTACAATTACTTCGTTAGCAAAATAAAGGAGATTAATATTTTTAGTGATATCAAAAAGTAAAAAAAACAAATTATTAACTTTCGGTATTTAATCGTCTTACATAATTTAATTTATTTGTTAGTATTTTTTTATTACTTAATTTACTTATAATTTAGAATTTATCAGCCAGTAATGATTACTATATCCTTTGCAGTCAATAAATATTATGCATTTGGTGTACCATAGGAATTAATAAATAAATAAAAAGTAAGTACAGATTGCCATACCCTAACAAATTAAATATAAAGTCTTCTTTACGCACACACACACACACACACATTCTTGACGTTGACGTGTTATGTGGAGTTGACGTATATAAACCAGTACGAACAAGACAGTTATAATATTTCAAGATTTGTTATTTGCGTCCTAAGTGGGACAATTTCAACAAACATATCACGCCTTTAGACCTGAAAGGGTAGACAGAGGTGCCACCAGGGCATCCACTTTGGTCCTGTGTGTTCCGTCATAAGATGTGATAGGGGGCGAGCCTATCGCCATATCGAGCACAAGTTTCACACTCCGAGCTGACATTGAGTAGACAAACTCAATATTACTGCCCTACTTGAGATTCGAACTAAGGCGTCACAGCGGTGTCCAGACCACGCACGCCATACGCCACCGAAGCAACCAACAATTTAGTCTTCAGATTACGCGCTACAATGACATTTCTACCTCTATCTTATAACTAATATCATTGCTATTTAAATATTTAAAAATAATATCACTCATAGCGGCGATATCCTAGTTGGTTGTGGAACGGACTGCCGAGACAAATATCCGCAGGTCCGAGAACCAAGGGCATACGTCTCTGACTTTTCTAAAATTATATGTATATACTTTGTGAATTATCGCATGCTTTAACGGCGAAGGAAAACAGCGTGAGGAAACCTACATACCTGGAAAATACTCTATAGGAATTTTGAGGGTGTACCGTCTATCAATCCGCATTAGGCCAGCGTGGTGAACTGAGGCCTCACAGTAGTAGAGGTGGCCCGTGCCCAGCAGTGGGACGTTATATAATACAGGCCCCTCTAAAATAAAATAAAGCTTTATTCATCACGTAAGCGAACATAATTGCAGTTATGTTAAGTCAAGGTACATGAGAATATTTAGTTATAATTATACAATTATAATGCCTTCAATTAAGTCGCTTTTATAACTACGGACATTTTATTTTGGACATTAAAATTGATAGTACAAAGTAAATAAAGAAGCCAGCTCAGGCTGTCAGGAAAGAAACTCTCGTTTCATAGCTACAACCTGTCATTACCTAGCAAAATAGGGTATTTTATGTTTAATTTTCTGCATTTTTTATATGTAACAGCAACTAGTACAAAAAAGAAGTATGTTTGTGAAAACAGCATTAAAATCGATACGAAATGAAGCAGTGATTCATATTTCAAATATTGCTACATACAGGAGTGGGCGCGAAGTGAGGATATCGCTTCATCTCTTTCTTCCGCGCGCTTCGTAATTCCTGATGACGTCACATGCAAGTATTTTGTCCCTTTCCTGTTTTTCGATACTCACCTCTACTTAATTTCAATGGCTTATAACTTGTATATTTAACACCAGATTTCAATGATTTGTATAATTTTAGAATTTATACGACGTACATATTTCATAAAAGTTATGAAAAAAATACGTCAAATACTCTATTTATAGTATAAGGGAGGCTGTTAATTGTCGACAAATCATTGGACTTCTACCATAGCGTCATGATTATCTACTATTATTTAATAATGAAATGACGTACCTGTTCCAGACGTCATACTATGAGCCATTTGATAGGTCTTTGGCAAGACCCTATTTGGCTGTAGGTACATTGACACAACGCTCATGATTATGACTTCGAGTAAAGTAACTCATACCTTGGTTAAATTTGACGTCAATTCTGGTGATGTAAAGCGAGGGTGATTTACCTTTTTCACATGCCTATATTTATATTTGCAAGTCATTTCAGATTAAAATGATACCAGAAATGAATACTAAGTCCACTGAGCTAAGTCTATTTTTGGCCGATTTCCGTTTTAATGCAAAGTTCATAAATTGATTTTTTTATACAGGGTCATTTTGACATTGCGTTACTAAATGAAACCATACTCGTCTTCACCTGTGCTGACATTGTGCCAAAAATAATTAATTAATAACTAATATTTTCACCAAAAATCTTAGTAGTAGGTTCTGATTTTTTGATCATTTTGTAGTTGAATGCGAATGTGGCGTGTGCGAGTGTATTCCTGACTGAAAGTATGATGTCGCTACAACTAATGCTTTTAGAGAGGTAGTTATGGCATTAGGGCGTTTAAAATTAAAATTACTTTTTATTAATATTTATTTTGTTCGAAACTTACACTTTTTTATTTTACATCTACGGCTCAAGTAACTTATTGTAGTGTTATTTGCAAGTAGATAAGTATGTGGTTTCATTTAGTAACGCAATGTCAAAATGACCCTGTATATCCACACACACACATCACGCATTTATCCCCGAAGGGGACCAGGGCACCCAGTTTTCGCCTAATGTATTCCGTCCCATGATGTGATATCGGGCGAGGTTATCGCCATATCGGACACATATTCCACACTCCGGGCTGATACTGAACAGAAAATCCCAAATATCACTTTGCCCGACCCAGAATTCGAACCCAGGACCTCAGAGCGCTGCCGTACCGCGCTGTAGTACTACGTCACCGAGACAGTCACATAGAATCTTTTGTCAGTTCACAAAATCTCTTTCTTTTTCTAAAAATAAAGAAGTTTTGAATAATAAAAACGCTCAATAAGAGAGCTCTTGCATTATAAAAGTTGTCATAATTAACTCTTTGAACTATCGTTGTCTCCACTGTATACTTGACATTATCTAGTTGGCGTATTGTGCCCAAAAGCTGAGCTTAAGTGTAATTACTTGAGCAAAGTACGCTCAGCTGAGGTAATACATAATAGGTACCAATGGCGAAAACTGAAATTTACCGAAAGGCAACCCGACACGACATATTATATGTACTAATATGCATAAATGCCGTCTGCAAATCGTTCTAATGATAATTAGATTCTACATAAATCTATAAATATAAAAATGAATCCCTATTTCCCTTGGTCACGCCATCACGCGTGAACGGCTGGACCGATATCACTATTTTTTTGTTGTGTTTGTTCTTGTCAGAAGGTTCTTATGAAGAAAAAAATTTAAAAATTGCGCGGAAAATTAGAAAGTTTAAGTAAACTTAACAAAAATATTAATTTTATATAACTGTCAATTATTTGAAATAACTGTCAGGGATTGACAGAATGCGTGCTGCAAATTCATAGTTAAAACGGGACGTCTGCCGGGTCAGCTAGTTCTTAATAAAGGGAAGCCGGTAGAATCGCGTTATAAGGACCCTTTGCCGCTGATAGGTACTTATATACTACATGGCCTAGCTATATAGTTAGTTGCCTAAACATAAGTAGGATTATAAAAATTACCTCACTTTTAACATAGCTTAAATTACGCAGTAAATTACACACGACAAAAAATAGGACCTACAAGCAGTCTATAATATTTAATAATAATATTTCAAACAATTAAACTGATTTCGACTAACTGTTTTACCGCCCTTTTGTATCGATGATGCAATAGTGTGTGCGCGGCACGTTATTGTCATGCGCATTTACCTTTAAGTTTTGTCATTGCCATTGTCTCCCTTTTCCCAGCTGATGAAACACGTTTTTACACATTTTTTTATCATAATGATGACGTTAGCTTCCATGAAATACTTTATAACTAACTATTGTGATATAAACGTCACCCGGTGACATAAGACGTGAGTTTAAACTGATGAATTTGCTATACTAAATTGTTTAGGCGTCATAATTAAATAGAAATATTATGTTTAAGCGGCGAAAAAAGCGGCGATAGCCTAGTTGGTTGTGGAACGGACTGCCGAGACGAATGTCCACAGGTTCAAATCCCAAGGGCACACATCTCTAACTTTTCTAAAAAAAATGATGTGTGTATTCTTTGTGAATTATCGCTTACTTTAACGGTGAAGGGAAAACATTATGAGGAAACCTGCATACCCGAGAAGCTCTCTATAGGAATATCGAAGGTGTGTGAAGTCTACCAATCCGCACTAGGCCAGCGTGGTGGACTAAGGCCTAATCCCTCTCAGTAGTAGAGGAGGCCCGTGCTCAGCAGTGGGACAGTATATAATACAGGGCTGATGATGATGATTATGTTTATTGGAAGTATTACGCTTATTAAATCCCTTATTATATCTAAATTTATTTCTGATTTTCTACTCAATATCAGTCCGGAGTCTAGCTTTTGTGCTCGATATGGCGATAGGCTCGCCTCCCATCACATCATGGGGCGGAATATAAAGGCAAAAAGTGGATGCTCTGGTTGCACCTCTGGCTTTAAGGATAAAGCCGAATTGTATGTGTCTATGTTTAAGTACTTATAGAATATTGGAAAAAATTTAGATCTTAAATTATTTCATGATTCTAGAGAGGGTTGAGCAATTGTATAGAATTGAAAATGTTTATTTCTCAAATAAATAGGCAAATCAACCGAACTAAACAAAACAAAAAGTATTTTTTTTTATATAATTTACACTGCTCCTTTAACACTGATTTTGAAAAGAAAAACACTAGAGTTTATTGCACGTTCTTATCTGAGAACTGCATTCGACCTGGTGGTAAAGCAAGAATTGACTAATTCTAAATAATGTTTGCATTTTATAGATTTCAATAAATTGTTATATTTCATTTTATTTCTTTCTCTATAACAAAATTTATTATGCCCATTCCTATGTACTTAAATGATTTCCAGAAATAATGAACAATAATTTTCATTTCAAATAACATATTATATTTCGCATAACAAACTATTAACAATTCACACTTCATTATCCATACCTATTAGTTTAGGTATTATCACATATTTACAATAAAAATAAATATTATTTTCGCATTTTATGCATCAATTAATTTCGATCCAGACGAATCCGTCTTTTTAATTCACATCTTAATTAGATTTCGTTTTATTACAATAAAATTCGAAAATAACATTTATAAACTGGTTTAAATATAGAATAATTCGAAATTTGCTAATATCACGATAACATTCCCGAATTGGGTCGGTCAGTAATTATAAAAATTATATGCATTAACACTGGACAGAATTTGGGGGAAATTATTATAATTTATAATATATGAAATATTCACAACACAAATCTAGATACATACAATAATTCACACATTAAATAATTTATATTTAACAATCCCTCAATTACCGCGGTTCCGTTTTACGCGTATATTGAAATCGAGGCTGCGGAAACACTATATATTTGATATTTCTATCAAATCATAGTAAACAAAGTTTTACAATTGTCCATCTGTGTCAAAGTTCTCTGTTGCCATTGTAAGAGAAGGTATAGCAATTGTATTTTTATATATTTTTTAAGAAAGATGATAATATTTGCAAATTCAATACTTCCCCTTCACAAGACATACCTTCTACATTTAAAATTCGAATATAGAAAAATCAGAGAATCTGTCATCTGGTGTTCCATAGACGTTCCAAATTTAAAATGACTACGGCGCCGATGTTTAATGGATGTTTTTATTTCAAAATGGCGACTGCGTGAAACGAAACTGCGGTAACTGAGTATAAAATAAACACTAAAATGTGACATTATTAATACTGACTAATATTATTTCATGCTTTGCATTGTAGTATTTACAATAGTATTATTATGAGTGTGTATCTGATTTTATATTATCACCTGAAGGTACATTGCGAAGGAATAGTTCCATCCCTCGCATTTCTACATGAAAATAAAATATCACATTTAAATCGGATTGAAGAGAGCTAAACATAAAATTTTAAACATTCAATTTTGAATAATAAAATCCCGGACGTATTTAATATAATTATGCAAATAAGATAAATTTGTTAATAAAATTAATAAACGATTTGAAACGAATAACTTGATTAGTTCGATCAAATGAAAACTTACCTTAAGATAACTTATATTAGAACAAAAATTATATTTACAGCATAACAATTAATAATCAAAATAATAAAATTCACAACTCAAATTTAATTAAAATAATTCTTATCTGTATTTATACAGAAAACATACTCTAATTTTTTTTTACATTTAATGACTGGTTACTGACCCTGATTCATGGAATAACCAAGTAATATTTGCTAAAGGATAGCAAATGAAAATCCGTTGGTAGCTTTGGGAAGGACTCGGATGTCTTGACGTTTACTTACAATATTGAAAAAAGCCGATAACCATAAAACATTTGAATATAACCTTTCTATTCGAATGTTTTGCTCATTCGAATCGTTTGGTCCCTATCATCGATTCCAACATCGAAGAATGATTTTGCAAATTTAAAAAAAAGAATCTGGCCGATATTCGGATAGTGTAATCATTCGAATGAATTACTGACTAACATCAATGCAAGATTTGGTAAATTAGCTGGCAGGCATGCTTTTTAACACCAGCTTTACAAGACATACCCGGAAACGGATAGGTAACCCTGAAGACCATACTACATTATCTATACCTAAGGTACCGCCTCAGTCTTATTCTCATTCTCTTCTTTTTTCCCCTCCAGTTTTGCGTAAATCTCCGCGACGGTCTTCTGTCTAGTCTCCGGGAAGTAGACCACGGTGTAGACACAGGCTACAAAGCAGACCACGGAAAAGAACAGGAAGGTCCAGTGGATGCCGATGAGCTCGCACAAGTTGGTGAACCATTTCATTTGCACGAAGTTGCTGAGTTTCGCGCATATGTTCGCGAATGATGATACTGTCCCGCGCAACTGGAAGCATAGAATTAAAAAAAACATAAAATAAAGAAAAGAAATAACACTAAATTTAATCAATATTTGTTTTACACTAAGTAGAGACTACAGACTCCAATAAACAAAACCAAACTCACCTGGAACGTAAACAAATCAGTAATAATGATGTAGGAAATGGGTTGGAATCCGGCGGCATCAGCGAAGATGCAGAGACACATGGCGAGCACCGGCAGCCAGCCCGGCAGCCACATCCCTATTGACGTCATGTAGAACCACGCCGAGAGGAGGAACATGCCCACTCCTACCGCGAGCGATGTGGAAACCAGGAGCAACTGGAAATGGAAGAAACAGGTTTATTATATACGGACGCTGCAAAGTGCTCCTCTGAACTTAATGGTAGTCGGATTGTGGTCCACAAAGTGACTCCACTGAACTTAATGGTAGTCGGATTGTGGTCCACAAAGTGACTCCACTGAACTTAATGGTAGTCGGATTGTGGTCCACAAAGTGACTCCACTGAACTTAATGGTAGTCGGATTGTGGTACACAAAGTGACTCCACTGAACTTAATGGTAGTCGGATTGTGGTCCACAAAGTGACTCCACTGAACTTAATGGTAGTCGGATTGTGGTCCACAAAGTGACTCCACTGAACTTAATGGTAGTCGGATTGTGGTCCACAAAGTGACTCCACTGAACTTAATGGTAGTCGGATTGTGGTCCACAAAGTGACTCCACTGAACTTAATGGTAGTCGGATTGTGGTCCACAAAGTGACTCCACTGAACTTAATGGTAGTCGGATTGTGGTCCACAAAGTTTTTTTCTCTAATACGAAGCTACATTACTCTTGAGTTATATAATGTTACTTTCTATCCCGGGGAAATATTATCTTTTATAACTTTTGCACTACTACGGAGTGCTGAAAAAAGGTATGATTTATAAAAATCAACCCCGTTTTTAACTGGAATGAGTCTAATTGGAAGATTGTTAAATGTTTTTAAAGTGCTGCTGGAATTATTTCGATGTAGTTTGGCCTAATGGCATATAGTTGAATAGTAGAATAGTTGAATAGTTTTCTTATGAATATCAATTGAGTTTTTTCATTGCAATTCTTGTCGTTAGACTCTTGCTACAATATTTACAAAAGGCGTGCATTCTGCTTCCTACAATACCACAATATTACCTATCATTTACAACACCAACAATTTCAAGGCCTAAACGAGGCAATTATGGCAGTAATTAGGGCATAGGTTTAAGGAATACAATCTAGTCTTAATATAATTTAGTGCTTAAGTATTCTTTATAATGATTTTGTTCTGTGTTATGCCTTTTGTTAAACAATAAAAAAAATTGGGTGCCCTGGCAACTCTGCCTACCCCTACAGGAATAAAAGCGAGATATAGTTTTTCTTATGTTATTTTTCTTTTGATGTAAAAAAAGTAGCATTGTGTACTTAAATAGTTATTGCACACCGGTACCTATCCCAGTGGAATGTATTGGAACATTTTTATATTTTAAAAACCACTCGTATATTAAGTACCTACATTCTGACTGCCTCGGTGGCGTAGTTCTATTGCATGCCCGGTACAATAGCGCTCTGAGATCCTGGGTTCGAATCCCGGGTCGGGCCAAGTGATATTTGGGTTTTTTCTGCTCAGTATCAGCCCGGAGTCTGGAATTTGTGCCCGATATGGCGATAGGCTCGCCCCCTATCACATCATGGGACGGAACATACTTGGCGAAAAGTGGGTGCCCTAGTTGCGCCTCTGCACACTCCTTCGGGGATAAATGCGTGATGTTATGTATGTATGTATGTATGTATATAGAATGTATATTCTAGATGTATTTTTGTATTTTAGACATATAACTCCACTTACTTTCCTCCCAGTCTTCTCCACAATACAAGTAGCGACAGTAGACCCCAGCAGCTGCACCAGCCCGATCATCATCACCTGCTTATTCGGGCTCAGTTTCAGGCTGATGGACTCCGAAGCCTTCTCAAACACGAAGCCAGCGTAGATGAGAACTATGAGGTATCCGTCGAACTGCTGCGTGATCTTAATCACCAGTGTGATGATGAAAGCTTTGAAGGTTGGTTTGTCGTGCACTGAAAGCAACATCACGCTTTTTTTATTTTTTCGGGCACGTGAACCAACTGCACCCAATAGTAAGTGAAGTTAGGTCTAATAGAATATCGACTGATGAGAGATGATTACCCCTCGGCAGTCGACAAAATTATGCCGGCCTGTTGGAATCTGATATACGAGCTGATCCCAGACCGCGACACACTTACATAGACCACTATGGCGGGTTTTAACACCTTGTTTACGGTGGTTGCTATACGGGCGGATATAAAATACATCCTACTCCAGCAAAATGTTATATATAGGTAGTAACTTAAACCTATGTATACACAATATCTTTATTCTGTAGCCGCAATTATTTTTAACAAAGGTGTATCAAAAATAGCATCACTGATAACAATAATGTACTTAGACGACATCAGCTAAATAATTTGGTCTGATCTTAACAAATGCTTTAGGTATTTCTGGATCAAGAAAATAAAATAATATTATTTCCCTGTACTTCGACTGGAAATTTTTAAGGGAATCCTTTCAGCAGTGGACTTGCTAAGGTTGATGATAATGGACATGATACCATTCCTGGTTTAAGAGAGGTCCATGTTCAGCAGTTTAACGGTGAAGGAAAACATCGTGAGGAAACCTGCACATCTGAGAAGTTCTCTATAGAAATTTCGAAGGTGTGTGAAGTCTACCAATCTGCACTAGGCCAGCGTGGTGGACTAAGGCCTATACCCTCTCAGTAGTAGAGGAGGCCCGTGCCCAGCAGTGGGACAGTATATAATACAGGGCTGATATTATTATATTATATGTTCAGCAGCGGACTTCCTATGCCTGATCATGATGACGGCCATGATACCTTTCCTAGTCTAAATATTCTTATGTTTAAATACTCACATACAATCCCCCAGACTGACTTAGGGTCGACTTTTGTTTGTTTCTCCGTCCTCACGATGCCGTCGATTTCCTGCTCGATGGCTCTCTCTGCCGGGGACACGCCTCGGAGCCACGCCAGCACTGCCTTTGCCTCCTGGAAGAATAAAAAAGATTGAAGATATTGTGGTAAGAGTTAATTATAGTATAAATATATAATATCAGTCCTGTATATTTATACACTTTTCCACTGTTGGGCACGGACCTCCTCTACTATAGAGTGGGTTTAGGTCTTGTCCACCACGCTGGCTTAATCCCGTTGGTAGATTTCAATACCTACGAATTCCAATGTAGAATTCTTAGGTATGTAGATTTCTTTGACCATTATATGTATATATACATGTATAGCATTACACCTTGTTCCCTTTTCAGGGGTAGGCAGAGGTATAACATCTCAGGTCGATAGTCGAACCGTCAGCGCAACACAACTACGCCACTGAGACAGATTATATCTATTAACAAAAAAAAGATTTTTAACAAAAAATAAAATTGACTTCAAAACCACTAGAAGTCAATAAATAATTTAACATAACAGGTATATACTGGCTACCAATTTTGGAGACGGTGACTAATTAAAAGATAATGTTTAATTATAATTGTCACCGACTGACCGAAAACCAAAATATTGAATCGATTTTTAAAATATTTATAAGGCACTAATCTGGAAGCCTAACCTTTCAAATAAACAAAGATTTAATAATATACTGACATAACATTAAAAATATTACAAGTCGAATTGATATCCTCCTTTTTTTAAGTCAGTTATAATTATCGATAGTACGTCGCTTTCTCGTTGGTAAGACAAGTGCCTAGTCAGGCAAAAAACAGTCTTATTACATTACGTTACAGATTATACTTACTTAGAAATATCGATGTTGATGAACTACAAGGAGTTCAAAATAAAAAAGTAATAAATGACGTATTTGGAACATAAACATGTTGGAAAAACCCAATAAAAACATGGAATTGCGTATTGACCTTCATGCTCAAGAATTAGGGTTGTTAAATCGCAATTTTATTTAGTTTATATAAATCGTATAATCTGTTCAGAAAGATACCCGTCGTGGGATTTGAGGTCGCTACTGCGCTTAATTACCTCCTTTGTTCAATTCTAGTATGTTTCTATACAAAAATACCTAAAAACAACACGCAAGATCATTTATAACAAAGCAATACGACATGACAATGAGTTTAACATTTACCAAATGGCGGGGAAGGGTTGCTATGTAGAAATCGAAAGTTAGTTCACTTTTCGGACACGATTCTCTTTCTGAACAGACTATAAGTGGCGATAACCTAGTTGGTTGTGGAACGGACTGCCGAGACGAATGTCCGCAGGTTCAAAACCCAAAGACACGCACCTCCAACTTTTTTAAATTATGTGTGTATTCTTAGTGAATAATTATCGCTGGCTTTAACGGTTAAGGAAAACATCGTGATGAAACCCTCATAACTGAGAAGTGCTTTATAGGAATTTTAAGGTGTGTGAAGTCTACCAATCCGCACTAGGCCAGCGTGGTGGACTAAGGCCTAATCCCTCTCAGTAGTAGAGGAGGCCCGTGCTCAGCAGTCGGCAAGTATATAATACAGGGCTGATATTATTATTATATAAATAACACATATGTACAAATGAATCCAATCGACATCCTGGAAATTAAATTTGCATTAGAATACATCTACTATGAATATATGAGGACCTTACACAGAGTATAATGTATTGAATAATATTTATTATCGCTATTTCATTTCATTATATTATGATACATTGTAGTATTGTGGTATCTTCCTTCCGAGGTCAAGAATGCTATCCTACAAATAATAGTTTTAACAAGGCTTTATATCAAACTGTTTATTTCTTAAAACTGTTATTATTATTAAATAATGTTATTATTTTT
Source organism: Manduca sexta (assembly GCF_014839805.1). Classification (NCBI taxonomy): domain Eukaryota; kingdom Metazoa; phylum Arthropoda; class Insecta; order Lepidoptera; family Sphingidae; genus Manduca; species Manduca sexta. The sequence continues at coordinate 6,981,357 of NC_051118.1, forward strand.
CACTTCAAAATTAAATTTTATTATTATTTTGTTCGAAACTCAACTTATTTATTTTACATCTACAGTCCGAGTAACTTATTGTAAACTATTTTCAAGTAGATAAGTATGTGATTTCATTTAGTAACGCAATATCAAAATGACCGTGTATAGTAAATAAACGGAACAAGGTAAAAGCATACTATTCATTGGCCAGTTTTACGCGATTCTTTGTTTATGCTAATTTTATTCGTTTATACTTTTTTGTAAATGACTTACGTTTATTAGCATGACAAGAATCGGCTTATACAAATACACTGGGCTTTCAGGTGAGCGCTTTAGACGCTCGCAACCCTTTCAGTGACCATACTGAGGGCAACTCGGCCCAGGATGGCCACTGGGAGAAGATGGAGACATCAGCAATTAGCTAACGCGCATGGCACGTATAAACGCGTTAATAATGTAATTTCGTCCCATTTCTAAGACAGGAGCTCGTTTCCACCATTGTTCATATGACTACCCGTGATTCGTGCCGTTTATTATAAACTAGCGACCCGCCCCGGCTTCGCACGGGTGCAATATTTCTCCACTATTTAATGGATGTTATTATACATATAAACCTTCCTCTTGAATCACTCTATCTATTAAAAAAACCGCATCAATATCCGTTGCGTAGTTTTAAAGATTTAAGCATACAAAGGTAAAGCGACTTTGTTTTATACTATGTAGTGATACTATTACAATATACGCCGGGAACTAATTTCAACTGAGACAAAACCAATCCAAAGTTGAGTGAAAGTCAAAATTCTGTATAACGGGATGATGCTTGTCCTCTACAATACTAGTTTGAGAGGATAAACTATTTATGAACATACCGTAAGCTTAAATATGCTCAATGGCCTTGTCAAGGTTACTAATGACGGCCCCGTGAGGTCACGGATAACATAGCGATGCGACATGCTTCGGCCTGTTTAATTAATTTTGTATACATGAATAAATCTAATACAAAAATGTATTAGGCAGTGTGGACAAAATTCCTTTGCCCTATTTTGGCCTTTGCCCTTTGCCATATTCCATAAAACTGTTGTATTCTTACTTAGAGATCTTGCACATATAGACTCTTGCACATATATCTAAGTAATTAATCCTGGCTGGTTCTGCCGTCTTGCGTCAATATGAAATAATCTGGCGCCTCGAGTTCCGAGATTTATAAATTCTGGAGACCATCGAGACTTATCAGTCGAGATATATTGGTCTTTAATGATAATATCACACATGTATTATTATATTGTCCCACTGCTGGGCACGGGGCTCCTCTACTACTGATAGATTAGGCCTGAGTTCACCACGCTAGCCTAAACTGGGTTGGCAGACTTCACATACCTTAAAAATCTTATGATGATTTCTTAGGATACTGGATTTTGCTATATTTAACATTAGGTCCGTTTTATTTTAACAAAAAACTCACGTCAATCTTGCCCTGTTTGACGAGGAACTCTGGCGTGTCGGGCATGACGAGGAAGATGAAGAATACCACTGTAGGGACGAGCAGGCCCAGCCACAGCATCGTGTTGATGTCTAGTAAGTCGGCGCCCACATAACTCGCCAGGTAGCCTATGTTCCTGGAAAATAGTAATATTTTAATAATAAGGAATATAGAAGGAAACCTAAACATTCTATACCTGCTTTTGGTAGCAGCTCCTTCCGCGTATAAAAGATTATTCGGAATAAAAGTGTCGCTTTATATTTCTCCGGAATAAAATGGGGCACTATGTTAAGATAGATCTCTATCAATACATCGGTGGATAATGCATGGAAACGATCTCTTCCAAACAACTTTTGGATAAAAAGAATAAAAAATCAGAATAACAAATTACGTTGTAAACGAAAGCAAAAAAATAAAACAGATAATCAAAGATAATATCGCAACGAACTGCTTATTAATATTATTAATGCAAAAGTTTGCGAAGTTGTTAAGATGTTTGTAAGAATGACGCGTAGCAACCTTTAGACGGATTTGGATGAAATTTGCTAAACGAATAAACATACAATCAGTCTATTTCCAAAAAGAATACCTACATTCCGGAATAAAAAAATCTTTCACAGAAGCCAAGACTCAACCATACTTAACTTGCTGGTGATAGGAAATATTTTATATCCACCCAGATAGTGACCACACACAAGGTGTTAAAACCTACCATAATGGCTCACATAAGTGTGTCGCGTTCCGAGATCAGCCCGTGTATATCCAGTTCCAACAGGCCGGCATAATTGTGTCGACTGCCGAGGGGTAATCATCTCCCGTCAGTCGACATTCTATTGGACCCCACTTACGATCAGGTGCAGATAGTCATTTTACGGTGCACGTATAAAAAAACACCAAGGAGGCAATAATAGCCTGGGATCTTGGAATAGATTTATCTGATTGTAATGTAAATAAATTGCATCTTCATAAGGAAGTTAACGTATATAGATACTCAGACACTACATTCACATGAATATATATAGCGAGGATTAATTCAAAGCGTTTTAATACTGCATTATACTTACAAATAAATGCGGAATAAAAATTTACTAAATCCAAATACACTTTAACTAGTTCTGATGAAATCGCGGATACGCGGAAACGATGTGTTTACACAAAATTAACACTTAAATTAATGGCAATAAGAGCTTCGCGTGCATCGTCATAATGATGAGAAATATTACGAATCTGCGCTTTTGGAGTAATTACTTTTATTATTTAAGACTTATGCCCGGGACAAAACGCTATAGTAATTAACATTAATGAATAATGATGTCGTGTGTTGTGACTGACTGCAAGTCAGCCAAGAGATAGTGGCCTTACTTTAATAAGAAAAATTTTTGGAATCCAAAATTGATTAATTATTCTTATATATTCGTAATGTCATGTCCCCTTTGTCTCCGAAGGAGGAGGCAGAAGCGCTACCAGTACACCCACTCCCTTTGTCTTCGAAGGAGTAAGTATAGATGCAACCAGTGCACTCGCTTTTTATATGTATTCCGTCGCACGATGTGATAGGGAGTGGGTACAACCATATCGGACACAAATTCCAAACTCCAAATTGATATTGATCAGAAAAAAACAAAATTACTAAATGCTTTTGCTCCATACTTACCTATTGAGTATAAGTAACGACCCCAAAGCGCCCCTAAGGTCGATATCGCTGATCTCCTTGAGGTAGATGGGTAGCACTATATAGCACGCAGAGCAGGGGATGCCGGCTATAGCTCGAGCCAGGATCATCGCCCACGGCTGCAGACACATCAACTTGATCTGCCAGTATACCTGCAACCAATAACCATCCGACTGTCAGTAAGTATGCTTCAGATATACTAAAATATTTAAATTAATCTATTTTTCGGATTCTATCGCGGTTTTAATATTTCAATTTTCTCTCGACGTTTCGTTTTTACCTTCGTGGTCACGTAGAGGACTGATTTGTTCATCCACAAAGTTAAAGTTACAATATCTACCTACATTTTACAAATATACAACTTTTTAAATTTTAGCTGTTGGTGTACCTATCTACGCAGAATGAGCTCACAGTGTCTTGAAGTCTGGCAGCCGTCCGATATACTAAAATAATATACCTCGTGAGAGTAAGGAATTATGAAGGAGTTGGTTTTGTTACCATTGTTTAAAATAAAATAAAATGCTTTATTTATCACATAGGCGAACATAGTTGCACTTATGATAAGTCAAGGTTCATGAGAATATTTAATTATTACTTAATTAAATTAGCTTATATAAACAAAGACAATTTATATTAATAATAAAATAAATGAAAAATATAGTAAACAAAGAAGTCAGCTTGGGCTGGCAGAAAGGAAGAAATAAAATCGTGTATATATGTAATTTTAATTGAATAATAAGGGAGAAACGCGTCGCGATCCTCACCGGTGAGGACAATAAAAGCCTTAACCTAGCTAACCTACCAGCCTTTCACGAGCTACCTAAGCGATGACTACCCGAAGAAGAAAGTTTATCAGCTTAATGTCAACTCGGATACTGGAATTGTGCTCGGTATATGCCAAGCGACTTAGACCGTAGTACATGGGACCTAGCATAGCTGGCGAAATGTATCATTTTTTTAAATGGCCAAGGCAATGTGAAACTACTTTATATGATGATAAGTGATGAGGAGTCCAACAGAATGTCGACTGACGAGAGATGATGACCCTTCAACAGTCGACACAATTATGCCGGCCTGTTGGAACTGGATACACACAGGCTGATCCCGGAATGCGATACACATACGTGGGCCACTATGGTGGGTTTTACACCTTGTGAACTGTGGTCGCTATCCGGGTGGATATAAATTATATCCTACCACCAGAAGATGTAACATCTCTGCTTGGCACTAAAAAGGGGAAAGGGGTGATTCTCTATATATTTTGGTCTCGCAACTTCAGAAGACAAGTGTGAATCACAAAGTTTTGTGATGGATCCGTCGGGATTTGAACTTTATGCTACAACGGATTTGGCTTTACTATCAAGAGAAAATTGAAATCAAATGTCGAACTGAAATGGGCTCATTTGCTTTACATCAACTCGCAATTCCCTAAGACTAACTCCATTAATACCCTTAAAGAAAAGCTACATAAGTATCGTGATCGTGGTTCATTCAAAATAAATGAAGAAAATCAATTTCTTTTTACAGTGTAAGAATTATTAATGTATTACATGAGACGGCTTGAATTGACGCTGTTTATTGCAAAAAATACGTAGAAATATGTCATAAAGAATACTAAGCTTAATGAAGTTTCATATTCTGATATAATACAAAAAATAGATTCAACAATCATTAAGGGATCTATGAACATGTTCAACAAAAACCTAATTGCCTACATCTAATTAATTTCAAACACCTACTGTAGCCATTGTTGTTTTCAATCATTGCTTTTTGTAACATTGTATTGTCATTTAAGATATCCGCTTCCGAAAATGTATTTTTGTTCAACCTTAAAAAGCTAAGGGTCAGTTAGGCTTCCGGGCCTTCTAAGACCTCGTGCTTTAAGGCGATACCTCAAGGTCCATTTTCATACATTTTGTTTCGGCTTTAATCTGGGTAACTAAACAAGTATTGGCAAGTAAAGAATTTAAATTCACGTCTAGTTAGTGATTAGTTCTCGCAGTTGAAGAAAAACGTAAAAATAATTAATAATCATGGATATTTCGGCCTTTAAAATTTAATATGACGAAATTTTAAAGGCAGAAATATCCATGATTATTAATTATTTTTACATTTTTCTTCAACTGCGAGAACTAATCACTAACTAGACGTGAATTTAAATTCTTTACTTGCCAATACTTGTTTAGTTACCCAGATTAAAGCCGAAACAAAATGTATGAAAATGGACCTTGAGGTATCGCCTTAAAGAAAGATTTTTTTCATAAATACGGAAATGATTACGAATGACAGTCCCATTAGTGAAAAATTAATCATAAAATTAATTTTATAATATTTAAAATTCGTGTCCAATAATTATTCATTAATTTGTCTTCCTTGAATTACACAGTACGCACAACCGGCAAATATTTTGAGCATACTACCGCGTGTTGTAATATTTTTTCAAGTGTAGCTACACTAAACATCTTCCACCGACTATTTATTTATTTTTTCCAGATGTTTCGAATTGGTATATTTTAATAATCAAAATGGGCCTGATATTAGGGTCTCACATAGGATAGGGGGGGGGGGGGGGGGGGAGGCGAGGTTCCACTATTTCATACGTAATTCGTCCTATAATGTGAATTTATCGTTCGCTTTAACGGTGAAGGAAAACATCGTGAGGAAATCTGCACATCTGAGAAGTTCTCTATAGGAATTTCGAAGGTGTGTGAAGTCTACCAATCCGCACTAGGCCAGCGTGGTGGACTAAGGCCTAATCCCTCTCAGTAGTAGAGGAGGCCCGTGCTCAGCAGTGTGCAAGTATATAATACAGGGCTGATATTATTATTATTATTATTAAGTTTAATATAGGTATAGGCCAAGAGGTGCACCTAGCTCAGGGGCTATATATTACTGAAACTACTGATACGACAGTCAGCCCCTATATTTAAATTAATGTGTAGAATAGTTTTAAAGTACCGATTTTTGTTTATTCATTTATAAGTACATACAACTTTATGTAATAATATACTAGTATAATACCCTACAAAACTACTCACGCAGTTTGTTTGTAGGAACAAAAAGCATCTAACTCGTCATAATCATTATACTTTAACTTTTATTGCTGACTGTACATTTTGAAACGTACGGCATATAACCCTTGCTATATTTTATTCACATCAACTTGTTTACAAGATCGACAGCTCTATAATAAATCAGACTGCAAACACATCGACATATGTTCGTACTAGGTATACATATATCGATGTACGAAGGAATCAAAGGAATCATGACATTTTTTAACGGTAAATCACTTCTATACCTTTCTCTCTTTAATAACTTTGTTAATGAGGTTAACGACTAGCCCCCTTATTCATAAACGTTTTTTATCTAAGGACGGAGTAAAGCTGTGATAACAAGTCTGTTTTTCAGTGCCCAACGGCACTAAGAAACAGACATAGGGCCTTTGTGATTGGCTAATATTGTTGTATCTCAATATTAGCCAATCACAACGGCCCTATGTCTACGCACTGCGAGGGCTGTCATGCCGTCAGCACTGAGAAACAGACTTGTTATCACAGCTTTACTCCGTCCTTAGATAAAAAACGTCTATGAATAAGGGGGTAAGACTTTTATTCATAAATCATACACAATCAGGTCACCAAGGAAAAAGAAAATACTTTCGTGACAACACGTCGCTGGCTCACTACAAAGTCCTAAGCTTAATTTGTATTATTCTCCGTGCTGATACATACACAGTATCACGCTTCTACCCGTAGGGGTAGGCAGAGACTATGGATTGCCACTTTACACTATTCTGGCGTATTTCTCTCGCTTCTTCCACCTTCATCAATCTTTTCATGCATTCCCGCCGGTTCAGTGTACTTTTGATCTGGCCTTTACAAAGAATGTTAGATACTTAGTAGAAGAATGAAGAATGTTAGACTTTAAATTAAACTATACTGGTGGACAAAAAAATTTGGCCACCCTATATTTACGGCTTATTCATTAATTACATTTTATTTTAAAAATAAAATTAATAACTTGTTTCTGAACGTTTATTTGGAATTTTATATTTATATGGATTAGATCGTTAAGTGTAACTGTGTCAAATACCGGATAAACCATTTTTTGTAGACAATTTATTTATTTTAAAAATCTAACGGCTTGTCGATAGGAGGCGGTGTAAAATTATATATAAAACCCCCCATAAAGTCCGAAAAATAGTTTAATTTACCAACTATGCCACCGAGTTTAACCATTTGTTGAATTAAGGGTTTTTACCACAGTCTCTTCGTTCTAAGATCCGGCATATCTTTATTTATTTTTCGGGATTAAGTATTTGAAATTATCACTGAAAAGTATCAGAGTCATGTTATATATAATTCAATTTGCACATCAAATATATCATGTAACCTTGAATGCCAGCGACGTGTTGGAGAAAAAAAGTGTAAACAAATTCAAAATCGTGTTTCTTTTTTTAGCGGTAAACATTAATTATGCTTGCTGCAGATATTTATTCGGTAAGGGGCATTGACGTACATTCTACAGACACGAACGTCCATATAAACTATTTGTTCAAAATCTGAACTGAACAAAATCTGAATTCACTTGACCAACAAATAATTTTATTTATTGACTAATATTTTTTATTCACATCCATGTTTACACTTATACTCAAGTTCTTATATTATGAGCGTCACTCCGTACATAACCAAACGCTGTTGCCTCGCGATGGAAACATTGGTTAGAAAAAAAATATCTGTTACGTCGATGAAGCCTAACTGTTGCACCCACTTTCCGCCATGTGTAGTCCGACCCATTATGTAATAGGGGGCGAACAATTCGCCATATCGGGCACAAATCCAGGTTCGGGCTGACACTGAGTAGAAAAATAATATCACTGCCCGATTCGGGGCTCGAACCCGAGACCTAAGCACTGCAGCCGTACTATAATACAACTACGGCACCGATTTTAACCATTTGTTTAATTGAAACTTTTTATCCCAGATTCGTTTTAAGATCCGGCATATCAATTCTTCAAAAAAAAAAAAAAAAAAAACTAAAAACTATTTAAACGGATTTTATCGCGGTTTTTTTTATATTATTATTTTCTCCCGACGTTTCGAAGACTTTGCAGCCTTCATGGTCACGGGGGGGACTGAGGTGTTGTTCATCCGTAAAGTCAAAGTTACAATATCTACCTACATTTTCCAAATATACAACTTTTTAAAATTTTATCTGTTGACGGTCCGATCTACGCAGAATGAGCTCACAGTGTCTTGAGGTCTGGCAGCCGGTCTTTTGGGATCCGATTTAATTAAATGTAGAACAGGATCCCAGGCTTGTGCAAGCTTCCAACCATCTTCCCTATTGAAATTTGGGTGTTTTTTAATGTCAATAGCCTCGCGAATCATCCTAGGCAGGAATCGGTGTTCTTTGGCAAGGATTTGTGGCTTGTCTAATCGCAAATAATGATTGGAGCCTCCTTCAGAATGTTCAGCGACTGCAGACTTCGTAGAGCGTCGGTGTTTCACGTCAGCTATATGTTCTTTTACGCGGGTCCCTATATTTCTTTTTGTTTGTCCTATATAAGAGAGGCCACAGTTGCAGTCTATCTTGTATACACCCGGTTCTTGCAGAGGTATATGGCACTTGACAGGTGGTAAAAATTGACTAATCTTCTTAGGCGGCTTGAAATAGGTTTTTATTGAAGCACGCTTCAGGATGTAGCCAATCTTGTCGGTGACTCCTCTCACATATGGTAGTACAACCGGAACACGTTAAACTGTGGCTGGTTTCACTCGGTCTCTGTGAAACGTCGGGAGAAAATAATAATATAAAAAAAACCGCGATAAAATCCGTTTAAATAGTTTTTAGTTTTTATTTCAATGTCTAACATTCGCGTAAACATAAGAAATCACAATTCTTCAAAAGTCATCAAAATGATAACAAAGAGTCATTAACTGTAATTACCTATTTCATTTGATTCTCATTACTCCAGTACAAGCTAAAAGTAATCTTTATATAATATAAAACAAAGTCACCCGCCATGTCTGTCTGTTTGAACGTGATAAACTCAAAAACTACTGAACGGTTTTAAATGAAATTTGGTATGGAGATAGTTTAAGACAAAGGGAAGGACATAGACTAATTTTTATCCCCGAAAATGTATAGCGGGACGGTTACCCAGGAAAAACTGACACGCGAACGAAGCTGCGAGCAAAAGTTAGTAATAAGTTAATTAATAAAGGCACACTAATATACATAAGAAAGAAGATTATTATTGTAATAAAAACTGTTATTATAACAGCTGTAATTGTGACGTCAAACATTATCCTCATAATAATATTATTATGTTATATTATTATTAGAACTTCGCCTTTGTAATGCTGGGGCAAAGTAAAGTTAATGACTTTGACAAGTAATTAACAGTACTTAAATCTATATTAATATATTTTAAAGCTGAAGAGTTTCTTTGAACGCACATATCTCGTGAAATACTAAACGGTTTTTGATTTTTTTACTGATAGGAAGCTACATTACTCCTCAGAGTTATATGCTACTTTTATAATAATAATATAATATCAGTCCTGTATTATATCCTGTCCTGTTGGGCACGGACCTCCTCTACTATTGAGAGGGATTAGGCCTTAGTCCACCACGCTGGCCTGGTGCGGATTGGTAGACTTCACACACCCACGAAAATTCCTAATAGAGAATTTCTCAGGTATGCAGGTTTCCTCACGATGTGTTCCTTCACCGTTAAAGCAAGCGACAATTCATAAAGAAAGGCTACTTTTAAATACAGAAAAATATTTATACCGGGAAAACTTGTTCACGCAGGCGGTGCCACAAGCAAAAGCTAATTTAATACAATGCGCAAAACTTTTTATGAATAACAGTGTCTTCAAATGCCTATCATATTAAATGCCGTAAAATTATCTCAACTTCTCTTGGCTACATATTTGTTTTAATTCCATTATTGTGTTTAATTAATTGCCATAAGTTAATATAAAGTATCACTGTCCATGTCAAAAACCAGATTTACGCAAAAATAAACGAAAAAAGAATTGTTAATAGAAAAATCAGGAAAGAATGTCTTAATTGCACCCATTGGTAGAACTTGCGTAAAAACTGAAATAAAAACATAGAGTATTGAACCTAAGGCACAATGGTTTTGCTTCCTTCGTTTTATGTTTCGTGCTGTGTGTAAAAAATATTTGTTTATCATCCTAATTGTATCCGTCACGCTTTACTTTTAAATGTTTTGGCGCCTGTTTTTTTTAAGTATTTTTATAGAACTGGCAGGCGGCAGGCAGTCGGAAATGACGCCATTACCTACTTCTTTTAGATGGCCAGTAGTACGCATTTTATTGCTTTTGTTTGTTTTTATTCGCGCAGGCTAGGGAAGCCAAGTTTGTACAGCCAGATTTTTTAAATATGCATATTTTGCTTTACAAAATCATTTAGAGACGATTTTAATTGTTATGGAATTACGTAAAAATACAGGTTAAATTCAAATTATTTTATTCTGCTAGTTTCAGTCGATCTTGTGTACCGCTTATCTAGTTATTGTTTAGTTTTTTAACAAAAAACTGCTCATTAAAATTGTGTAGCAATTTGCTGCAAACTTTAATGGTCGACATAACACTATCAAATTAGATTCCAATTACACATTTTATGGACTTGAAAACAAAGAGCACATTAATTTTTCCCACGCTCATAATACACCTATTAATTCATATAAATCTTTAGTTCAATTACATTTAGACGCCGCGCAGACGCTCTCAATTTGTACTACATCACACTTAAAACGAATTGTTACCTTAATTGCATAATCTGTCTATACATATTATAAAACAAATTCCCCTTTTCAGTCTGTCTGTATGTTATCGTTTTTCTCTATGTCTACTTTTAATGAAATTTGCTGTGGAGATAGTTTAAGACCCTGGGAAGGTCATAGGCTACTTTCTTTCTCGGAAAACTCCTTCATGCAGGCGAAGCCGCTAGCAAAAGCTTGTAATTACTATGAAATTGACAGTTGTTGCAACTAAATCGCTAAACTAAGCAACAGTTGATTAGTTAATTTTTACTTTAGCTAACTTGCTAAGGTAGTCAATTATTAACATAGTTGAAACATTTCTTTCCCGCCTTTTTCTTATTAAATAACCCCAATTCTTTCTTAATCTTAGTTTGAACCCAGGACCTCTTAGAGCCTTGGTCGACCTCACACCCACCACTACAACTCCTGTATGGATCAGCAGTGGCACACATTATGACACAGAGCAGTGAAGCTCGGCGAGTCTCAGGGAAAACTAATTTGTCATTATTCCGCAACGAAATTTATCAAATAGATAGGAAGGAGTTGGAAAGGACTAGGACCTCTTAGCCAATATCTACATAAGTACTGAAAATAAGAAGAGATACTCACAATAAGAGACAGCGTCGTCACCAAAGTCATGACCTTCCTGCCATACCGGTCGGTGAGATGACCCATCGGAGCGCCGAAGATGATCGCCGTGATGTACGTCACTGACGTCATCCAGGAGATGTCGCTGCTGGTGTAAGGGTCTGGAGACGGGCCCTCGGATGACTGGAGCACTGATATCATGGGAGATAGCCAGCCTTGCACCATTCCGAAGTTTAGGAGAGGGATGGTTACTGTGAACAATAATATATTTGTTTAATATGAATAACCTATAATAATAAAGCCGAAGAGTTTGTTTGTTTGAACGCGCTAATTTCAGGAGTTAATAAGCCAATTTTGATTTTGTTTTCATTGATAGGAAACTACATGATTCCCGAGTGCTATAGGCTACTTTTATCCTGGAAAACCTTTCCACGCTGGTGGAGACGCGAGTAAAAGCTAGTATGAATATAAATGAACTTGGTGTTGCTAGCAGCTTCTCCCACGTGAATACCCTTTCCCGCTGCAAAAGTCCCTAAAACATTATTCTACGCCAGCGCCATTTATTTAAAATACTGGATTTAATAAAATCATTACTTTTCATAGGAGAAAATTATCGAAATAAAAAGTAGTACTAAACCGAGACATGGTCTATTAGTGTGCCAAATTTGATCCAAATCGTTCATTTGTTTCTGCGGTTACTTCTAACAAACATAAACATCTAACATTTTTCGGAAACTCACATTTATAATAATAGGTAGAGTATAGTAAGAAGTAAGATGAATAATACTGATTTCGTATGTTTATGCGAATGTTGACATTGAAATAAAACATCTTTCCGGATTTAATTGCGGTTCTTTATATAATTATTTTCTCCCGATGTTTCGAAGACTTTAGCCTTCATGGTGGGCGATTAAAGTGTTGGTCGTCCGAAGCCAGTTACCGATTTGTATTAAAACTCAATTTACACATTAAAAAAGTGCCAAATACCAATTTCCCCATCATCACGTGCCGCTCTGGCCAAGCCGTCATAATCATTGCAAATTGATGAATTACTGAAATTAGTTTAATGATTTTATGTCTATGGTGTTTGATTACCGGTAATGGCCGAGAATGCAAAGGGCACTCAAGCATGATAGCGTGTACTTCATTAACTTTGTAATATCAATAGCATGTGCGAAACTAGAAGCGAAGGGCGTGGCGGGCTCTTCAAGGATTCCGTATCTCTAACCACTAGGGGCTCGCAATTCGACGGGAGGGAGTACTGGACTAGATTTACGTTATGGTGACTTGATGACTAGCAGGCATGTGCGCCACACATGGTGGTGCGCGATAATTTATTTTCTCGGGGTTGGAGTACTTTATTAGTTAGTTAAGGGGTTCGTTACAATAATATATATAATATCAGCCCTGTAATATATACTGTCCCACTGTTGGGCACGGGCTTCCTCTACTACTGAGAGGGAATAGGCCTTAGTCCACCACGCTGGCCTACTGCGGATTGGTAGACTTCACACACCGTCGAAAATTCCTAATAGAGAATTTCTCAGGTATGCAGGTTTTTCTCACGATGTTTTCCTTCACCGTTAAAGCAAGCGATAATTCACAAAGGAAACCACACATAATTTTTTAGAAAAGTCAGAGGTGTGTGCCCTTGGGATTTGAACCTGCGGACATTCGTCTCGGCAGTCCGTTCCACAACCAACTAGGCTATCGACGCTTTTTTAAATTATAGCTCAAAACGAAATATAGCCCAAAGAAAGATAAATGGAAACTCACGTTTTCAATACCATGTATTGTAATTAGTAGTTCATTACAAAGAAATTGTAATGGCGGCCATTAAAGCCGTTTTATTGTGCTTGTCAATTTTGTTCATTAATGTCTAATGCTGGTCAGTTAGTAACACGCAAATGAACACAACAGATTTATGTTCAGAAAAATAACACTTATTAATTAGATTATCGAGGTTAACCTAAAATATTTTGTTGACAGAAAAGGTTAATACACTATATTAAAAAATCAAAATAAAGAATAAAAAAGGAAAAGTACTACGTCTTGCCCGTGATTTCGCGTGAAATAGTCTTTCCAAGATATTTCTGTGGTAAGTATAAAGTTTATAGAACTCAAGAGTAATGTAGCTTCCTATTAGTGAAACAATTTTCAAAATTAATTTAGAAGTTCCAGATATTGCTTGCAATTATACAAACTCACAAACTTTTTCTCTTTATAATATTAGTATGGATAGATCAAAGTTCCCCATCAAACTTAAGTTTGCCATAATATTATATATTTTGATATATTTTTTTTTCGATGTAACCTAGACTGCAGCCATGATCAGAAGGCGGACTGTGGTGTTGGTCGTCTGAAAAGTTACAAACTACCTACATTTTACAATTATACAAATTTTGAATAACAAACAATAATGTATCGATCGATATATAGGTAATATACTTGTAACATATACTTAATCAACAAATATATTTTTGTGCACTATACTGCCGTGCTAAGGTCAAAAGCGTTAACTCAAAAAAAATCTAGATCTTTATGTCATCAGAAATACCCATCCAATGAACTTATCTAAATAATGGTATCTGGTATAAAACTTGGTAAAAAAATTAATTAAAAGAGTTCTCTATCTCAGTGTTACACACAAAACTATAACACTGTTACAAAACTTCGATTATCTCGAAATAAGATTTTACTGACATATACCGCTTTTGCGCTTAGAAAAGCGTTAACTCAAAAAAAAAATCTAGATCTTTATGTCATCAGAAATACCCATCCAATGAACTTATCTAAATAATGGTATCTGGTTTAAAAGTTGGTAAAAAAAAATAATTAAAAGAGTTCTCCATCTCAGTTTTACACACAAAACTATAACACTGTTACAAAACTTCGATTATCTCGAAATAAGATTTTACTGACATACCGCTTTTGCGCTTAGCACGGCAGTATAGGAACTTTAATTATGCCTAACCTTACTACTCCGTGCGCGGAGTATAATATGCTTTATAAGGTAATAGAAAGGTATTACTCACATATTAACTTAAAAATTCCGTAACTATTAACCTAATTAAAAAAATATATATTATAGGGTATGTATTTTGCATAAAAATACGACACGAAGGTCAAATATTGATGCGATGCAATCATTAACATAATCCAATAATATTTTTATAGCTATTCTCGTTTAATTTGGAGCGCGGACAAGGAAATAAAAACACTATTCGTTTTGTACAAGACTGTTTGCAAATCCGCCCATACAAGACTGTTTACAAGTGTGATGTATTTATAATATAGCAACCACGCATGCGCGCCGTCAAGATTACTTTTAGGGAGGTGCATCCGCATCTATCTATAAATAGGTAGGTACTACTCAGTAAGGCAATACCATATTTTTTCTAATAAAAATGTTGCGGGCAGCCCCGGATCTACGGGAGGCAAGTCGGGGCCCATGCCCCGGGCGGCAAATCCAAACTTGGCAGACAAATACACAACTCATAATTAAGGCAACTTTGAATACTGAGACATCCTGAACATTACACACATAAATTGAGAAATGATGATGATGACAAAGTTACAAATATAGGTGGTCGGGGACGACATTAGCCTGATTTTGCCTCGCTTCCAAAAAATTCAAGACTTTTGGGACTTGTGGGTAGATGTATATGCTTAACTATAATAAAACCTCAGTTGTCAATAGTTTTCAGTGATTCAGTGACTTATTTTTTCTGTGATTTGTTCCGCACAGGGGGTGCACGTGAACCCCTTGCACTCCCCTCACGCCCCCCTGTACACGATAAGGCTTAATACATGACAATTTATCGAATAAGTAGTTTGTAGTCACAAAATGTAGCCCAGATTCTAGTAAAAAGAACTGTTCTTGCTATTGAATTCTTACCAAAATTAGTCTATTTCGAGCAAACAGATATAAATATTCTCTAATATAATATTATTTAAGATTGTATGAAACGGCGAATTTTGAGCATACCCGGGATCTAGTATAGTCCATTTTTGTTTCACTATTATTTTCTCACTGTCATTATGGTACAAATTAATAAACGAAACAAAACATCACGCCTACGAATGGTAGGCAGAAATGCAACCATGGCACCTAGTTTGCCATGTATGTTCCGTCTCTTGTTGTTATAGGAGGCGAGTCTTTCACCATATAGGGGACAAATTCCAGACTCCAGGCTGATACTGAGCAGAAAACCTCATCACTGCCCGACCGGGAATTCGAACCTGTGACCTCAGAGCAGCGTCGTATCGCCCACAATATAATTACACCACTAAGTCAATCAAGCAATGTAAACTAAAGTATAAGATTATATAGAACGAACATTGGGAAGATTGTCATACAAATTTTTTGCTCATGCGATGGTTACTAAATCTAGCGTGAAATAGCAAAACATTGTAAAATCTTTTTTTCCCATATCGTGATTTACACGTTTTGGGTAAATTAGCATATTTTCTGTAAATATGTCATTTTAGTATTAATATCTAAGGACTATATATACTTATTAATAGCTATGGCATCTTGTCACACGGACTTTTCAAATAACACGACTTATCACCAGTTGCTAATTTTTTGAGCACAAGATCCTGATGACCGCTCTTTAACTACACTGTTTAATGTCTAATGTAAATTATACAAACACATTCTTATTTTAGTTATCTACTGTTTTATAAATACATTTTATTTGCACATCGTGTTTAATATGATAAAGATATATTTATTCCGCAAATATGGGTAAATAACGTTGACCAAACATGAGATTCTTCAGTGCAACCATATTTAACCAAAAGATGGTATGCAAAATTACATTTTCTTCATATGCGTGTTGTATTTTACACAAATGTTTCACATTGTTGGGTTTAGGATTCTATATCTCAAAAGGCTCCCTTCTATGTCCCTTTTGTAGTCCATTTGTCATAATCTTTTTTCTTAATAATGCGGAGAGGTATCAAGTTGAAAAATAATTAATTATATCAAATATTCGGTTCCATGGGAAAAAACCAAACTTGTAAATCAACGTGATCACAAGATACAACCGTTAATGTCACATATTTTGCGATTTCATAATCAAATTTTATAGGGTACTTCTCGTTGATCTATCATGATTTTAGCAAGAATAATGTCTAGAGCACATGTTAAGGAAAAACTGTACACAAAGTGTTAAAACCCGCCATAGTGGTCCACATAAGTGTCGCGTTCCGTGATCAGCCGTGTATATCCGGTTCCAATAGGCCGGCATAATCGCGTCGACTGTCGAGGGATAATCATTTCTCATCAGACGACATTCTATAGGACCCCACTCCAGTTACCATCAACCAGCCCCGGATTTAAGGGGCGGCTAGCCGGGGCCCATACCCCGGGCGGCGAATTCAAAATTAATTAAAAATTAAATACTAATACTATGTTAAGTTGACGATGAAGTTTATTTACATACTTGTATATTGTGAATAAGCCCTAAATATTATTGTATTAAAAGAGCGATAAAGTAATTGGTTGTGGAACGGACTGCCGAGACGAATGTCCGCAGGTTCGAAACCCAAGGGCGCACACCTTTGACTTTTCTAAAATTATGTGTGTATCTCTGAATTATCGCTTGCTTTAACGGTGAAGGAAAACATTGTGAGGAAACCTGCATACCTGAGAAGTTCTCTATGGGAATATCGAGTGTATGTGAAGTCTACCAATCTGCACTGAGCCAGCGTGGTGGACTAAGGCCTAAACCCTCTCAGTAGTAGAGGAGGCCCGTGCTCAGCAGTGAGACAGTAGATAATACACGGCTGATATAATTATTATTAATATTGTATTAAATACTGACTGTCTAATTGCATAAAAAGATAGATGAATAAAGCTTGAATTTATTTAAAAAAAAAAACTATTTTCTCTATAGAAAGAAAATGCTTCAAATCTGAATATTGTTTCCAGAAGTCTGGCAGTGGTGACGAAAATGCAAAAAAAAAATTTACTAATAATTTAAAATAAACCATTTAAAAATTTTGTTACAATTATGAAGATATAAAAAAGGGTGCTAATTGTAAAAAAAATCGGACTTTATCGCGGTTTTTATATTATATTTTTGCAGAAGTTGCGAAAACTGGCGCACCCCGCCTAACCATGAAGGCTGCAGTCTTCGAAAGGATGGGAGTAAATTATAATATGAAAATCTGTTTTATTTTTGTATTTTAATGTCTAACATTCGCATATACATAAATAAGAGTGTTAATTATTTTAAAATTAAATGACATTTAAACGATTCATTAAGAATTTAGGCGGATATTTTATACAAATGAAATTATACAAAATCAAATCATGAATAAAAAAAAATAAGAAAGCGCTATAAAATCGTAAATCATAGAAGCTAACTGTGTGTGGAATTCGAAAAAACTAGTTTTTAAATTGATCACATCCTAATAGACCACTTTCACTTGCTTAGAGAAATGTTCAATGTAGTTTGAATAAATTACCTTGTTCAAATAGAAAGATAGGCTCCACGATTTAGCTTCCTTAGGCTGCATTTCGCAATATACCCCAGTTTCGCCACATATAATGTTTCAATGTTTGAGTTTTTTTTTAATCGAGTTTAAACTCAAACTGTTTTTTCTTTTGATTCATATTATCAAAAGAATTTTCATTATTATTCATAGATTCGACCTTGAAAATGAAACTGGTAAATGAAAAAAACAATTTCTTTGAAAATAAGCATAAATATCAGCCATAACAAAGAGATAGACGGATCCTTCATCAAAACTTAAGCATTTGAACATTCAGCTAGGAAAGAGATACCTCTTGTATTAAAAAACTACGGCTTGTAGTGAAAAACACATTAATAACAATATTATTAAAAAGGCATGCACTTTAATCAACTTATAAAACAAAAATTATTAGCTTGTTATTAATTATCTTAGCGTTCGGCAATCCGCATTCTTGAATTTAAATCTTCTTTCATTCATTTTTTTATACGAAGACGACAAAGTAACTCCAGTGATGGTGTGTTGTGGGATCCAATAGATTGTTGACTGACGAGAGACGATCAGCTCTTGACAATCGGCATAATTAAACCGACTTGTTGGATGCTATGGATGGAAGCTCGGTGAAATGTGGATCCACGAGTAATTGTCGCTCTATCGTACCTTTATGGGATAATAGCGTGACTTTATAAATGGTGGTAGCCATAATATAAAAGAAGAAGTAAAAAACCGTGAGTTTATGTAATACTGCAATTTGTTCACACCATGTTGAATTTTTTAACTTCTCATCCTCCTCTTCATCCTCCGTCCATGGATTATTGGATTTATCCATTATGGGAGTGTCATAACACGCCCATGCTGGATAAAAATATAAAAAAAAATACTGCATCAAAACCATTACCGAAAAAAAATATACGTGTCGAATTAAAAACCTCATTCGTTTTCTTCGTCAGTAAAAAAAAAACAATGTTATTTGACAATTTTAAATGTGGTGTTACACTATATTTTTATATAGTGAAGATGTGACATTAATGGCGGATGTTTATTAGTTTGTTTATCTTAAATTCCAGCCATGTTTAAAACCAGATTATACTGATAATTTTATATTCATTAGTAATATTGCAAAAATAACGGCAAAAATTTGGAAATGGAACGGACTGCAGAGACGAGTGTCTACAGGTCAAAATACGTCGACCTTTTAGAAAGAAGAGAAAAAAGAAAGAAACGTAACGTGTTTATCTTTTGTCAATTATAATTATTAATCACTTTACCGGTGAAGATGCTTGTGGGGGAATCTGTTACCAAAAAAAACTAAATGAGAATGTAATTTTCTGCAAACCCGGGGTAAGCTAGCTTGGTGGACTATAATCTAAACTCAGGAGTAGAGAGGGCATGTAACTAGCTATGGATTAGTTTATTTTAAAGGTATTACTATGTATTATTTATATTTTTCTTGAAACCCGGTTTTACTCTACTCATAAGTAATAATTCCAGGAATTTACAGAAAATTATCACGTTTTTAATTGGGTTCCTAAAATTATAATATACTTAGAGTGAGTTAGGAAGAATAACAAACTTCCCGACGTTTTAATAAGTTGAACTAAACTGAATCTATCTTCTAAAAAGGCAAAATGATGTCGG
Source organism: Manduca sexta (assembly GCF_014839805.1). Classification (NCBI taxonomy): domain Eukaryota; kingdom Metazoa; phylum Arthropoda; class Insecta; order Lepidoptera; family Sphingidae; genus Manduca; species Manduca sexta. The sequence goes on from NC_051118.1 coordinate 7,001,004, forward strand.
CTTGCGAGACGTAACCATTTCTCGTCTGTCGAAACATTATTTCAACCCCATTCTGCTTACCATCAAGGAGAGTACGATCAATTTACCGTCCCAGTATACATAAAAAGTTATCAGGGAAAGTAAGCCATATAAGTGATTTAAAAAGGAAGCATCTGTCGTCTATTCATCATCAGCAGCATGCAAATTGCAAAGGCTTTCCAAAAGTTTCCAGACTGACCTTTTAAATGCGGTATGATTACAGCGATTTTCAGCACGTTTATAAAGTCGCGTTTCGCCTGTCATTCATTTTACTTACAAAATCTTATACCCCCCCCCCCCATGTAATTCTTATGCGCTCGGTCTCCACACCGAATGCACGCCCATGCATGAGGGGACATATGTCGCGGTTGCCAATTCACATTGAAACCTATAAGAGCTCGCGAACATTTCGTGGCCTTCTTCCCCTATTCCCATCCTAAGGTTTCCTTCTCCTTTCCCCACACTTCTTTCCTAGCTATCCTCTCCCAACTTTCCTCCAGCGCCCTAGTCGCTAAGCCGAGGAATTCCAATCCCAATCGAAGGTTATCCCCGGTGTTGACTGCGGGGTTCGATACCCAAAAAAACCTTATAATGGGCGCCGAGATGGTGAAGATGGTCAAAATAACATTATGCACTGACCCGCTAATCAGCATGCGTCAAGAATTCTCATGTTAAATCATTATTCATATCGCGTCGCAGATTTATGTCAGTACGGTGAGCAGACGTTAATGAAGTTTAATCTATACGAATTTCGAAGGTATGTATTTTGCCAAACTGCTGTAAATCTATGGGGATAAGGTCTAAAGTATTAACTCTCTTAGGAGTAGAGGCATGTTCCCAATATGAGAAACATAATATCAATGTTCATACTCTATTTTGTCTTATTTCCTCTGATTAATATGACAACCATATCTCATTACATACATTTAAGCAGCCGTTAATACTCTCAAAGAATACTTGATAAATGGTCTGTTAGAATGTATCCAAATAAGTATATTTAAATTTCGTAGACACACTCACGCCGTTATCCCCAAAGAGGTAGGCAGAGGCGCAAATAATACACCAACTTTACGCCGTGTGTATCCCTTGATGTGATAGAGGGCGAGCCTATCGCCATATCTGGCACAAATTCTAGACTCCGAGCTGATACTGAGTATTAAAACCCAATATTACTAAGCCGAACCCACCACCACACAACCTATCCATGATCAAAGCCACCAAGGCAGTTAAACGTAGCTTGAATATAAGGTTTTTGGCAAATGAGGATGATAACGTTCGAAACGAAATAGTGCCAGCCTTCGGCAATGCAGATAAACATTTGTAAAACCCAAAAACAGCATGTGGTGCAGATACTGATAAAATACGGCTTCTAGGTCAATGAATTGTAACGGTGCATACTGGTCTCAGAAAGGTTAATATTTGTCGACTTAAATGCCATAAATGGTGAAATTATCAACTCCAAATGTAAACAATAGTTACTAAAATGTATGTTAAAAGTTATTCCCGCCGTGTTAATGAATACGTCTGTAAAAATCAGTGTTTTGTCTATAATTTGACGTCAGCAAGTCCATACTAAGTTAATTAAGCGTGATTTCGTCATTGACAAATAATATTTCCAACTCCTTCTTTCTTCATTGGTTTCGTTGGGGGATTAAAGACAGATTAGTTTTCCCTGAGACATAAATAACTTATGCTCAAAAAGGAATAGAGATGTAAAATTAATTTATTCCTTATTTCACGAGCCTATAAATGAACTGCTCTAAACTTTTTTTGTTTTTTTCTTCTTACTTTATCATGTACTGTAGTCTTTACCCTAAACTAATTGAAAAGAGCAACACCAGAGTTTCTTGCCCGTTCTTCTCTGGTGAAAACTGCTTTCCGAACTGGTGGTAGAGTTAATATTGACGGAATCTAAATAATGTATAACATTTTACAGATTCAAATAAATCATTTCATTTCATAAAGGGGATGGAGATATGTGACAACGGGACACCAGCCTAGTTATAAGTCGAACGGACTGCCGAGAGTCGAGATGAATATCCACAGGTTCAAAATCCAAGGGCACGCACCTCTGACTTTTCTAAAATTATGTGTAATCTTTGTGAATGATCGCTTATTATAACGGTGAAGGAAAACATCGTGAGAAATCTGCATACCTGTGAAGTTCTCTATAAGAATTTTGAGGGTGTGTGAAGTCTACCAATCCCCACAGGCCAGCAACTAAGGACTAATATTCATTAGTATAGGAGATCCATGCTCAGCAGTGGGACAGTACATACTGGGCTAACTTTATTATATTTTATTATAATGAAGATAATATTAGTAAGATTTTCTTATTGTCAACGAAGTTTACACATAATAACAAATATTCCGCTGATGCCTACCTAAATATCTGGTATATTAGAATAGTACTATTATAAGGCTATCTCAATATAAGTAGAAGCGGCTCGTTGGTCTAGGGGTATGATTTTCGCTCAGGGTGCGAGAGGTCCCGGGTTCAATTCCCGGACGAGCCCAACTGTCTACTTTTTTTTTTAAATAAAATAGTGGATTACAATTTAGCTTTCTGGCTCGTTGTAGCAATATAATCTATTCTTTAATATTTCGAGATGGATAATCTATAACTTAATCATTAGATTTTTAGAAATAAAATCTTTTTTGTAAACCCTACATATTGTTTGTCCGTTTGACATTCTAGTGAGATCGTTTGTACCTAAACCCTGTGGCAACCTTGACGGCACACATCCTTTGAAATAATGCAAAGATCTCGATTCTAGAACATTTTGAATTTAATTTCGTTGGTGAAATATTTAATTAGAGCAAAAATACAATATTACCTAATATGTTTCGAACATTCTTGTTTTAAATTAAGAATTCCATTATTAACGCAAACCACACATTGTGTTATTTATCGTCGTTTCTAAAAGTAGAAGACAAGCACTCACACTCAGCCATATAGCATCGCCTGCACATAAATGTGAACACTAAACAGTGTTCAAAAAGGGAATATCTACTTATAATTCAATAAATTATTAATCCGAAATGCCTACCTACAAATAATTGTATATTAATAAACGATAAAAAAAGTTTTCCGGGATAAAAGTGGAAAAAAGAGTTTTCCGGGATAAAAGTCCTGCTATACATATATTTACCCGGGATAGAAAGTACCTTCCCGGGGTCGTAAATTACCGCCATACCAAATTTCATAAAAATCTGTTCAGTGCATTTTGAGAAAATCGATAACAGACAGACAGAAAAGGGGACTTTGTTTTATAATATGTATAGATGTGAAAGATTGTAACAATATATTCATATATTCAATATTTGGTTGTTAAAATAAACGCAATCAATTTATCTATTTGAAAACTAGATACATAATACATAAGCCAAGGCAGTTTTATCCCGAAAAATGCATTGTAGACCTTATACAGGGAAAGACAAAGATCAAAATCATATAAATAAATATATATCCAAGCGCCAATGTTAGAAAATATCTTGACGGCTTGCAGCTGAACAATCACTTAGCAGATTGCTAGACTACTGAGACAAATCAATCTCTCTTCCTTACAAACTTTAAAGGAAGTGCGAAGCAATTTTGTAGACCGGCATAATTAGAGTTGCAGCGATAATGTTGCTGGCTGAACGTTATATTTACAGTTTATAGTATATATATTTTTATTTGCACTTAATATACAAATGTATACAAGCGGACTTAATGCTATAGGCATTCTCTACCAGTGAACTTTAGGGTGGTGCAGAGACAAATCTATCTATAATAAAATAAATCAGGTATATTTCAGTTTTGAGTTAAATTGAGTCTCGAAAAAAAATTAAATTTATACAAATATAAAGTTGAAGAATTTGTTTGAACGCGTTAATTTATGGAACGGCTTAACCAATTTAGATTTTTTTTCACTAATAGGAGGCTACAAAACTCTAGAGTGCTATAGGCTACTTTTTATCCCGCAAAAAGTTTCACACGGACCGAGCCGCGGGCATTCATCCCGGGAAAAAATATCCCGGAAAACGATTTCAGGCGGACGGTACCGTAAGCAGAGCTAGTTTTTAATAAAAAAAATATATATTTGTAACAACCGTTAGTTTGTTTAACTCATGTAAAACTTAAAAATATAATTTCCGCCTTCGCGTCAATCAATATCAATACTCATGTTTATATAACAATAGAGGTGATATTAAAACGTCATCCAATTTATTAGGTTTTCATTCAAACCGTGGCATTTGGACACCGGCCACTTTTGTTAGGTCAAAATAATAAAACGTACATTATACCAATGTCAAGCTATTACGGAGTTTCTATTAATATTGAATTAAGGACATCTTCGTATCTTACTTATGAAAAACAATACAGTAATAGGCACCGCGCGGACGGTAAATTGACTAGTTATAATAATTTATTATGTTTACGCGAATGTTATAATAATTTCTTATGTTTACGCGAATGTTACATTGGAATTAAACTAATTTTCGGATTCTATCGCGCTTTTTTATATTTTAGTTCTCTCCCGACGTTTCGACGTATAAAAATCGCGATAGAATCTGAAAAGTAGTTTAATTTCATGGACTAGTTATATTAGAAACAGCTGTCATCTATGCATATTCGTTGATGTTTTCCTTCTCCCTTGAGATGCTTCCCGCCAGTGACGAAGCGTCCATACTACCCGATTCCTACCGGCTTCCCTTTTAGGTTTATTTACGATTGTTTTAGTTTTTGTTTTCTGCTAAATTGGACGCGATATGTTAACATTTTTTTTGGCCTCGGGTTACTTTTTCAAAAATGTTACCCTTCGCCTCAGCTACCCGCTGCAAACGGCGCGCTAACAGTATTTCCGAAGCTATATACCCAACATTTATAAAACATATACTTAGATAACATAATTGCACATTATATTTCTACAATATGTCATCTTAACTTTAGTAGTTTAATTTTTTTATAATGTGGATATTGTGTCATTTATTTCATAATAAAAATGGCACTAAACTTGTTCACTCTGTACATCTCCAAAAGTACAAATAATTTTAATTTGCAACCAACACTATAAGATGGACAATTTAGGAATATTTTTGTAGATTAGAAATTTTAAATACACTTAAAATTGTTTTTTAAATAAATTATTCGTAAATCTTTGCAAATTCCCGCCATAATTCGCGCGCCGAGAATATATGAAGCGAATGATCAAACCCGTTTACTCGGGAGAGAGTCTTAATATATTAAACCACGATATTATAAAGTGCAAAAGGAATTTCGCTCCGGTTAGATATTTAAAATACCTTGAAATGGTTTTGTTTTGACAGACGTATGGCCGGATAATATTGTGTAAATATTAAACAAATACACTGTTTTTGTTTGTAAATAAACAAACGATTAAAATTACACGAGTATTTTTAAGTCTTTTGGACTATTGTGCCTTTTTTATGTTTACCTAAACCATTTTTTTTTAAATTACTGTTTTTATTTTCGATTCGAAACTTTAGTTATTCAAAAATATAGAATTAAAAAACAAACACACATCACTCTTTATCCGTGAAGGACTAGGCAGGGTTGCAACTAGGCCCATCACTTTTCCTCTAATGTTCTGTCCCAGAGTGTGATAAGGGGCATATCGCCATAATGAGTACAGAATCCAGACTCCAGACTGATATTGAGAAGAAAAACCCAATATTATTCTGCTCAACTCGGGATTCGAACCCCAATCAGAACTACGCCACCGAGGCACTAATATTAATACTATCTGTGGCGAAGAGTCCATATAAGATTCCTACCGGCTTCCCTTTAGTAAAATGAGCAAACAATTCAAATAAATGATTAATATTTGTAGCATAGTGAGCTAAAATAAATAGTCTGCAAACTCTTGAAAAAATACAGCGCACGTCATACAATAGTAGGTGAATAGCCCTTGAACCAACAAGTATAACTTTTTTATTATTGCATTGAATGACGAGACGAGCTTGCTGTTCGCCTGATGGTAAGCGATACGACCGCACATAAACAGTGGAAACACCATCCAACACCTTGAATTACATAGTATTGTTTGGTAACTATGCTCGCCATCCTGAGACATGAGATATTAAGTCTTATGTCCAGTAGCTACACTGGCTACGTCATACAATAGTAGATGATTCGCCCTTGAACAAACACGTATAACTTGCACCTAAACCGCTCAAGCCTGTAAACAATATATTTTTATTGTATTAAATACGATAATTTGCATATTTCTATAAAAATAGTAACATGCAAGGTAAACCCGTTTGTAGTCCTAAATGCGGGTAGATGTATTTTACTTTGGCACTGATAAGTTAATAAAACTATTGCGTCAAGTGATAAGTATTTGTGGCGTTTTGTAGGCATTATGGGATGTTATATTTTATAATAAACCTTGTCATGTTTACAATAGGGTTTTTATTTTTAGAATTGCTTTAAAATTTTGCTTAGTGTTAATGAGTGAATGAATCCCACCTAGCCCAATTTCGGCCACTGCGGCCAGTCTCAACGGAGATCAGCCAGGTACGCAAAAGATATTATAGTGCACAAGTATGTTCGCAATACACAGGTGCACTCTCGTTTTCTTCACTCTCATAGTCCAGTGACATGGCAATTCGACATGATCGGAGAGAGATCAGGTGCAGGACCAACGGCTTTGCGTACTTAAACTTTGGAGTTTAATTAAGTATTGGAAAAAGTTTTAGTTATCTTGTTATCTATTTCAATTGTATTGTTATTATTGGCATTAGTACTGTTACATTTAGATTTAGATTATATTGATGTACTTGTTTTGGTCAAGTGCTGTAAGCTTGCATTAAATATAAATAAATCAATTGTAGAAGTTGATTATTAAAGATGGCAGACCTAACTTTTCTAAGTGCTGTTAGAGTTTGTGAAGCCGTGGCGCTTAAAATCGTGCGAGCGACTTGCTGTCTGTCGCTTTGCACTTTGCATATTAAGTAAGTATAAAAAAAATGAAGTCTGTTTTTTGTACGGACCTTAGGTCTTGATATTTCGTGCATATGATGATATATTACATTAGTTATTGTATGAAAAAAAATAATAGAAATGTTAAGAATATTACTTATGATGAAATAAAAAAAAATTACAAAAAATTAAACCGCGTTTAAAAACCACTTAAAAGCAAAAATAATTACACATTATTTATTATTTACTATACACTAATTTTAGAGTCGGTGGTCAAAATTCGCGATTTCGTTTAATTGGACGATATAATTATTCTATTCTTTTTTTATGGTGCTACCTGCTACCTCAGAACTTCCTCATGTATGAACCGATTTGGAAAAATCTTTTTTTATTCGAAAGAATATACTTACGTCTAGATTGGTCTCATAGAGTTTTTTTTTCGAAATCGCTTCAGTAGTTGGGTTTTAAAACTAAAAACAAAACCTTTTTTTGAAGTGGGTTAAAATCTCTCTTATTGAAGTCGTTTAGGTAGTTGTTACTTAGCCTACCTCAACAATACTTACCTTTGTAATGAGCAAAGGTGACGTAATTACTGATAATAATGTGTTTACAACACGCACAAAAAGTACAAAACTTTCCTTTATATTTAAAAACATGCAAATATTTTATATATACATAATATCCTTGGACAAGTGACGGACGTAATGCGCATTTTGTCTTTTGGTGTTTGTAATATGACCTAAGAATAAATAAACGACAAAATATCATACAACTGTTAGCTTCATAGTGGCAACCATCGATATATATGTACTACGTACAAGATTTGACGTTCCAAAGATTCATTATGTTCAACAGAATTGAACTGCAATCCATTCAAACTGTCTTTAGTATGGTCTCAACATTGACAGCTTGTGGTAACATAACTCGAGTCTAGTGTAATAGTACAGGATCCCTGGTACACTTTTCATCGTTTATTACTATCAAGCTGATTTTTCGTGAGTAGCTACCTTTTGACTAGACGCCCAAGTTTTTTCCTTACAGTAATGTTGGTAAATGGTAGCTTAATATGGGTAGCAAACAGCAAGAATAAAATATGTTGATTTGACGAATTTTAAAAATTTATTACTAACCGAATTTTTCGATGTTAATTATCGAGATAATTATCTAAATAACGTGAAAAAATATTTGTCCTACAAAATATAAGGTTTTGTGAGGGAGTCCCTCTCTCCAACATGTATCATAAACAAGCTCATGAAAAATAATTACTAACCAGCAATTTATTTTTTATTTGTTAGCTAACATTTACATAGCTTACCACTCACATTGTCATACAAATTGCGTGATATGTCATCTTGGATCTACGTTTAAAAGTTCATTCATAATCTATCTATCTATGCATATTATAAAACAAAGTCCCGGAAAGTTATGTGATCCATTTTCTCAAAATCTACTGAACGGATTTTTGTACGGTTTATACTAAAAGATAGTGCAATTCTTATGGAAGGTTCATGTTAATAGTATATTACGTTTTTATGTAAATTGACTGAAATATAGCGATTACTGTTGAAGAGGTCACGTTGTTGTAAAAAATCGCGTTTGTCATGATTTACGCGGGAAGAACTTTGTGACACTCTGATCTCCATGTGTTTATAAAATAATGTTTATTTACTTACGTCTTCTAGACTAAGGCCTAATCCCTCTCAGTAGTAGAGGAGGCTCGTGCCCAAGAGTGGGACAGTGTATAATATAGGGCTGATATTATTATTATTTTATTTACGTCTAATAATGTGTTTATTACATTTACTTTCTTCTAGTTATACTTTAAAATATTTGTTGGTTTCAAGAAATTACCTATACTTAGTAAAAAAGCGTTCAATAGGTACAAAATGCAATTCCATTCGCGAAGCTTATTTCTGATGTGAATTCGCCTGTCATTTAAAGAATGTTTACGGAAGGTCTCTCTACCTACTTATTAATCATGAACGATAAAAAATAAAACTTAAGTTAATAATTAATATTCTGCAAACTATATTTATAGCAACCACCGTCGACAAGGTGTTAAAACCCACCATAGTATGTAAGTAGTCCACGTAAGTGTGTCGCGTTCCGGAATCAGCTTGTGTATATTCGGTGCCAACAGGCCGGCAAAGTTGTGTCGACTGTCGAGGGGTAATCATCTCTCGTCAGTCGATATTCTGTTGGACCTCACTCCCGTTATCATCAGGTGTAGTGGAGTCTCTGACGTGTATGTATAAAAAAACCTTATCTCGTCCCTATAGAGTCTATATCCTCGTTCTCTCAAAGCCATCAAAAATTCTTCTGGTATGTGTGTTTATGGATAGTCATCGATTAATGTGAAGTTGCTCACTTGTTCGTTTAGTCAGTTAATATAGAAAAAATAACATAAAATTAGTATGTATAACTGCGAAGATCCACAAAAAAATACAGTTTCGAGTTTGCCTCATTATGCAGAAATAAAGTAATTCTTTGATAACCGCAAACTTATTACTTCCGTATCGGTTTAATTAATATTTAATTTTAACCACCAGTTTTAAACACAAGTCTACGTAAACTTAATTTTTGATTTTTAATTAATTTCATTGAATAAAAGATCTTGATAATTTCTTAGAACATCGGAGGGTAAAAAATATACGTTTTATATTGAATAAAGACGAAAAGGAAATACCGTCCGGAAATATCTGTTTGTAAACATTGATAAAAAATGCAAGTGGAAAAGAATAATGAATCTGGCAATTATTAATGATTTTGGTAATCAAAAATAAAAACATTTTTAAATAATAAAATTTTTTTTTGCCTACCTACACACCTACCTTTTAAAAAAAACAATATAAATCTAGACGAAAAATTAAATAACAAACTTACTTAAAACAGCAAATAAATACTGGTTGATTCGTGTTCCATTTTTGAACATTAACTTCGTGATTACGATATTCATTTTTAAATCACAATTTTAACACTGACACTCGCATTCGGCCAGACACTCGGGTGCCTTCGATCGAACTGAGCGATCTTTGTATCGACTAACGCTACGCGCTTGATTCAAGTGCGTGCTACGGATAAAAGAAAAGTTCCGTATGACTCTGTTTTTTATTTGTATAAAACGAAACGAAAAGGAATCAATTATACATAACATATATAATACATATTTTATATTATGGCTTGGCAGCCCTATTTCGTACATCTATCTTCTTGCAATTACGGGCGCTCTAATCAAAAGATTTCGCTTGTAAAGACGGAATAGGCCCTCAGACCTTACACGCATGTATCCGATAGTAGGCAGAGATGTGCCGACGGGACGGGTATGTTCAGTTAGGCTAAGTATGCGTTAGTTCATCAGCTTACTCCATGATAAATGCATAAGCTTGTGTTAAGCCGACTGCGGCCTTCGTGGGAATTTTAATTAGCATATAAACAACGGTTACACTAGTTAATGTAATATATGTGACTTAAGGAGTATTGTTCCTCGTAAAATACCTACTTGAGTGCAGATTAGTGAGTACGGCTGAGATCCAAGATGACGATACGACTCACGGGTCACATGTATTATTGAAATATAAAAATTAAAAATAAAAATAATCGCGATAAAATCCGTAAATAGTTTTATTTCAATGTCTAACATTCGCGTAAATATAAGAAATAATTATCCATGTGTTGACCATGAGCCATTACTCAACCACGTTACATTTAAATAGGCATTATAAGAAAGATATTTATTCACAAAGACGAAAAACTCTCAAGTGACAAGTAAGTACAAAAGAAACATTACATCGAAGGATCAGAATTCAAAAAATTAAAACTATATTTCACAAAAAAGTATTTGCGTCGCTAACACCATGTATTATGTTTTAAAGAATGGAAAGATGTTAAGTTGTTTTCACCTGGCTATCAAGAGGCTGTCCGCAGCTCTTTAAGAGCGACCTATGCATGAAATGAAGTCTATTATTAGTAATTATTTTTTGTCAGACCGAAAAATAACATGAAAAGTTTGAATGTACGAAAGTAGTTAGATACCGGTATAGTATATTTGTTGATATAATTCAAACTTAGTGTCCTCCATAAATATTATTTCTTAATATATTGATATAAATGCGAAAGTTTGGGGGTGTTTCGATATGTTTAAGAAGTGCATAATCCGATGAATAAATTTTGATGCAATTTGGCACACATGTGCATTATGTCCCTATCATTTATTTATATATTCAGCCTTCCTAATAAACTTGTTTTAGCGTTAAGAGGCGATTAAGAATTGCTTAAATAGCTGTCAAAAACATCACCGATTTCCTAGTTTAAACCTTATTAAGAGGCAAGATGGCGGGTTTTGACTTACAGCTGATCGAGTAAATTTGTTTTTTAACATAGCTTTGCGTAATTTTTATAAGTAAGACTGATTATTGTAAGATCCTTTTTACGCCGAGAAGTAGGTACTTTTATACTTGGAAAAGTTTACCATGCATGTGGAACCGCGAGCAAAACCTATGTTAAAATAATTATATAACAAAACAAAAATAAACGAACTCGAAAATCATGCATTTTTATAAGGCGCTTGAGTCATTGTTTATTTCCTTAAAAACATCTCTTGTTTAGGTTTTATTGTAAATTTTACGAGAAACTTCTTTTGGTGTTTTGAGATTTATGTAATCGAGTATAAATGTCAAGGAGATTCGTCTGCCCGTATGTTTTTTTGTAGCGGATAAAGGGCAGTTTGCATGTGCATTGTTTGGACTTTAGCAAGGAGTTTTACAAAGATTAATCTCTACAAGCAATTTCTACCCTATACACAATCATCACAAACCGACTTCTGCCTTCGAAGCTTGCAGGACTTGCCATGGGTTCATGCTAATCTAAACTTACTTTTGGCATGGGGTCAATACTACGACGTTATGTGAATTTTAGGCGTAAAAAATATTGTTAAACGCTCTTTTTACAGTTAACATTATATTAGCAAAATAATTAAACAATACAATTTTATACATTTTTTGACAACCTCCAACCAGAGAGAATAATAGAATAGTCGCCGCATGACATATCTTCTCTTCTGCCAGCCTGACCGCGCAGCCGAATACTTCCGGAAACGCCCGATGTCATCGGCTAGGATAGCGGCGCATAACAATATTTATATTATATAATTTTATATATTACGGCCGATTTCAGTTCAACGCTCCGAATTCAAATGTTCAAAACCGACAACGAAAATAGACCAATCAGAATACTTTATTTGACATGCTTACAGATCACTTATTCTCATTGGTTCATTTTGAAAATCGAACTACAGATAAATAGAAGTCGTTTGAATTTGATAAATCAAATTCTATTAGTTTTTCGAACCTTAACAATACTCGAAAACTTTAATAAGGTTAGTATTTAACAAATAAAACATCAGAATGTGCTAATTTCGTTTATTCACAGCACCATCATTCACATAATACTTATTACTAGTTATAATTACTTATGGCCGTATTCAATAACCCAATCTCTTCAATCCGAAAATGGAGCAATCAGTATGCTTAAAACGTGGCGAAAAAGAACACCCGTGTCGTTTTATTGTGATTGGTTGAGAGACTGACACGTGACAGACGCATCGATCGTTCGACCAATCACAAACATCAAAATTAATCATCGTTACGAGTCGCTTTATGGATTTTTGTAAAATAGTGATCTGATTTTATAGTATCTTTTTATTTTGTATCTGCTGTAAGTACTCGACATTGGAAAAATCACCAATAAATAAACAGTGGCAGCCATAATGAAAGAAGAAGAGTGTCATTATTTGGGACATTCTGAGGGGACTAAATAGTTAATTGCACACTTACAATTGTTTTATTTAGATTGGTTTATCGTTGGGATCGAATTGAACATTCAGATTAAGATTGCTTATTGAAAACTGCCATAAAACATGACTTGTATCAAACAATAAAAATAAAAAAGAATTTTCCAAATCTGTTTTAATAAATGACTGAGTGGTGAGGTAAGGTCAGGGAGCCCTATTCCAACTATACTGTCGTGCTAAGCTGAAATGCGGTATCTCAAAAAAAAAAACAAAATATTGATTTTGATGTCGTCAGATAACTTAAAGAAATACCCATCCAATGAACTTACCTAAATAATGGTATCTTGTTTAGAACTTGTAAAAAAACCTTAAAAGAGTTTCTCTATCACAGTTTTACATACGAAACTATAAAACTATATTTACAAAACTTCGATTATCTCGAAATAAGGTTTCCCTGATATACCATTTTTGCGTATAGCACGTCAATATAGGGGCATATCCGTCTTTTTGCAAGTTCAGGCGTTTTATTCAAAAGACAGTTTCCATAGCCGTATAAGGAGACTCATAAATCTTCTATTTAGCTATACCTAAGGCTATCAAAACTGTGCTTTGATTAGAACGCACATAATTTCAAAAAGACGGATATGCCTGCATGGACGGAATAGGCAGCCCTATCCCTTTGCCCGAACTTAATATTTAAAAAATTCACGTCGAACTGATAACCTCATTTTTAAAGTCGGTTAAAAAACACGGTCAAAGAACACATTCGATTCTTCAAAATATTACTCTTTGTTAACACAGTCGGAATAAAATTAATTTCCAAACATAATGGCGAATGAATCATCAATTGTTGTTTTTAGTGACGTCAGAATTACAGCTATGCGTACTTATGTCAATATAACAGATATTTGAATGTAAATATTGAATAATAATTAATTTATAACATCCTTTGTTGATAATTGAAACGAGGCAACAAACTTTGAAATTATTCGGACAGAGTAAGTGTTATAGCACACATATACTCGCCTTTTAACTCCGAAGGGGTAGGCAGAGGCGAAACCAGTGCATCCCCTTTTCGTCATATGTATTTCATCCAATGATAGCGGGCGAGCCTTTTTTTTATTGCTTTGAATGACGAGACGAGCTTGCCGTTCGCCTGATGGTAAGCGATACGACCGCCCATAAACAGTAGAAACACCATCCAACACATTGAATTACAAAGTATTGTTTGGTATTTCACTGCGCTCGAAATCCTGAGGTGTTAAGTCTTATTATTGTTCAGTAGTTACTCGCTACAATGTCCTTCAAACCGGAACACAACAGTGACTACACCCTGCTGCTTAGCGGCAGAAATAGACATTGCGGTGGTACCTACCCAGGCGGACTCTCACTTATGAGAGACCTACCACCAGTAACCTCCTGAGCCTATCGCCATATTGAACACAAATTCCAAACTCCAGGCTTTTACTAAACAGAAAAATCCAATATTGCTTGCTGACCCGGAATTCAAAACCAGGACCTCAAAGCAGAAGACGTACCGCGTATGCATACATACAACAAATATTTATAACAAAAAAAAAAACATTTACATGATAAAAATCAACCCAATTTTTTATACATTTACATAAAAATATTTTTTTAAAAACATTGATTCCATTCCAATTTAATATGACGAAATTTTAAAGGCAGAAATATCCATGATTATTAATTACTTTTACGTTTTTCTTTCAACTGCGAGAACTAATCACTAACTAGACGTGAATTTAAATTCTTTACTTGCCAATACTTGTTTAGTTACCCAGATTAAAGGTGAAACAAAATGTATGAAAATGGACCTTAAGGTATCGCCTTAAGCGACATTCTATATAGAAAAAAAAAATAACTAGGTTAAAAAAACATAGAAAAAAGTGCTGATTTTAAATATGTACGAAACTTAGTGTCGCAGAAAAATGTCGCGTAAATCTATTAACATTCCACGCGTAGATATATATTTAGATGATAAAAATCAACCCAATTTTATACGCATTTACATTAAAATGATATTTTATTAAAAACATTGATTCCATAGATACCTACTTCGAATTCTTTGTTTCCGACATCGTTGCTTCATTCCAATTTCGACATAGTTATTGAAAAATAAGGTTTAATTTTGTTTAAATATATTTATTTATATTTCAAATACACTTTCATACTGGCGGTTGTACTCTGTTCTTAATTTAAAAAATGTAAATATCAGTTAAATCTTAGAAACTTAAATTATATTTGGAATAAATTCATATAAGTAAAGTCTTTTATATAATAGTGTTTTTTTTTTGTAATAAATGGCGGGGCTCGGACAAAATCTAGCTTTTTATCCAGTCGACAAAATTACTTCACCTAGGTAAGTGGAATGGCGACATAGATGATTAACCCTAGCCAGTCGACATAATTATGCCGGCCTGTTCGAAACCGGGTATACTATTTAATATAATTATTGTACGTGAGTCATGCAGTGGCCATTGAGGATTTACCTTAGTTTTTACAACCGACTCTCTGGTCCAGCGAAAATATTTTTTTGGGTATATAGCCCTGGGCAATTCGTGTAAGTAATACCAACACATGTGTTACTCAACATGGGATTCAAACCTCAAACCTTCCGATCCACAACCCACGCTGCCATTAAGGCGAAGAAATATTAACAAATATTGTTTCTGACAGAGCATATCAGGCAGATTAAAAAACAAATCCATAGAAAATAAATTTTCGTTGCTGGCTCCCGGTCCTTTTGCCACTAAAAAATTACACTATTATGAGACCCTGTGGACACTTATCAGTCTCTTCTTATATAAAATGTACTATAAAATTATTTCGTGCTTGAAACTCCTTGACAGATGTTTGTGCGGTAACACTATAGAGTTGAGAAGTATTGTCTCTGCTGGTACAACGACTCCTGCGCCTGTGATAGAAAAAAAATATATTATTATACATATAACACCACTTTGTATTGAAAAGGAGCTAAACGAGCGAGTGGGAAACCTAATTGTATCTGAACACTGCTCAAAAATACATACAATATAAAATATCATCAATCCATTGCCGGTCTGAGATAGAATTAAACACTTTTTTTTATAGTACCTGAACGCTGTATTTTTTGTAAGAGCAAGGCAAAGTAACCCAGTGGGGTTGCAGGTGGGGTGCAGGTGGGATTGCAGATGGGGTGCAGTGGCACCTGACTGTAAATGGAGTGGGGTTCAATAGAATGTCGATTGACGAGAGATGATTACCCCTTAGCAGTCGACACAATTATACCGGCCTGTTGGAACCAGATATTCACAGACTGATTCCAGAACGCGACACACTTACGTGGACCACTATGGTGGGTTTTAACGCCTTGTGTACGGTGGTCGCCATCCAGGCGGATATAAAATATATCCTACCACCAGCAAACCTCACCCAAATAAAAGATTACTTATCGCTTAGTAAGCTATCTTTATAAACGTTCCCCATAACCTCAGAAAGTTAGGAGAGGTTGAAAACAAGCGCCTGTGGAACTACTCTCCCGGTCAGCATGAGCTGAGCTGCTTTCTTGTGCCTTTATAATCCTACAACATTACTATGCTCAATAATTATAATAGATAAAATAGATATTATTAACTATTGCCTTATGGAAATAAACGGATTTTTTATTTTGATTTTATTTTCAAAAACGTCTTAGATAGGAATAAAACCTCATTTGTTGGTAACTACCCGCAGTTTCCAATAAACGGTCCCAAACGGTTTTTTCTATCGCGAAAGCCCGACTACATAACACCACTATACTTACCAAGTATAATGATGGAAGGGTTGATTTTTTTTATTTTAAAAAAGTCATGCATTGCCGATCTGATAGGAATAAAACCTCATTATTTCGTACCTAACCGCCGTTTTAATATTCGATTTTTTTTTTAGGAATAAAACCTCATTATTCTGTTCCTACCCGCAGTTTCCAATAAACGATCCCAATCTGTTTTTTCTATCGCGATAGCCTGACTACATAACACCACTATACTTACCAAGTATAGTGATGGATGGGTTGAGCCGTCCGTCTGTGTTGAACAACGGCGTGTTGTCCATCTTGGCGAACGGTTTGTTTGGGTCGGGGTCGGATGGGGTGCCCTCCACCCTCGACCATTCGCCCACGCACGCCTCCTGGCCCACTGGAATACATTTTTATTATAAACTGGCTGACCCGACAGACGTTGTCCCGTCTTAGCTACGAATTCGCAGCGCGCATTCTGTCAATCGCTGACAGTCATTTCAAACAATTGACAGTTATATAAAATTAATATTTTCGTTAAGTTTTCTAATTTTCCGCGCAATTTTTAGATTTTTTTCTTTCATAAGAACCTTCTCCTGACAGTAACAAACACTACTACAAAAAAAAAATAGTGAAATCGGTCCAGGCGATCACGCGTGATGGCGTGACCAAGGGAAATAGTGATTCATTTCTATATGTATAGATATATACAGTTTCCTTTTTATAGGTGTAGGCAGTAGGGACGAAAAATGAAATTATTCGAAAGAGAACCCGACACTAAATATTGGTTATATATGCAAGAATGCGGCCTGCAAATCGCTCTAATGTTATGATTCTACATAAAGACTATACATTATTTAATGTCTCGGTACTGTAACGGACTGCCGAGACGAATGTCCGCAGGTTCAAATCCCAAGGGCAAACACCTGACTTTTCCCAAAAAAGGAAAACATCGTGAGGAAACCTGCACACCTGAGAAGTTCTCTATAGGAATATCGAAGGTGTGTGAAGTCTACCAACCCGCACTAGGCCAGCGCGGTCGACTAAGGCCTAATCCCTCTCAGTAGTAGAGGAGATCCGTGTCCAACAGTGGGACAGTATATAATACAGTGCTGATATTATTATATCAGTCCGGAGTCTGGAATTTGAACCTAGTACTATAAATATACGGTGTATAAATTACCGACGGAGTACATGACCAGCGCGTGATCGTTTATGGTGGCGTTGTTCAGCACGATGGATTCCTTTATCCTGACGCCAGCTTTGACAGTCACGCCGGCGCCGATCGACACGTTTGGACCTATCTGATGAAAAAAAAAATGATTTAATACTTTATCTGTGAAAATAGGATGAATTGTTTAGAAATACTTTCGAGTTATTGATGAGGGGGGTGGATGTCAAAAATTTGTCACGTTTCTGACTAAATCCGGTTCATGCAGGCCGGCGTAATTGTAACGTTTGGCAAGGGGTAATCATCTCTCAGTGTAATCATTCACCATCAGGTGCAATGGAGTCGCTTTGTCATAAACGTATAAAAAAAGGTCCACCATTATGGACAATTTCATGCATCTTAGAACCGACATAAAAAAAACATAATTCAAGTATTATTTCACTGAAATATAATTATTTTCAGGACAGCTGTTGGGTCAACAAGGACGTTAAGAACACGTCTGGGAAGATCTGACACACGTCATATCATGTCAGTCCGCGTCAGTTGGTCACGATATAGACCCACGTAGTGCAGGTTAGCATATAAAAAAATAATTACTTTTATATTCAGAACATTATTCTTACCACAGCAGTAGGGTCGACGACGGCAGTGGGGTGTAAGAACACGTCAGGCAGGATTTGACACGCGTCAGTCCGCGTCAGTCGGTCGCGATGCAGCTCTAGGTAATGGCGGTTTGCGTATATCGCTGATCCGGCTGTTTTCACTTGCGACCACCAGTTTACCACCTGAGAAAAATTGCCTTTAATTAGATAAAAATTGTTAACACACACAATCACGCCTTTTATATCCGAAGGAGTAGCCAGAGACGGAACTATTGTACCCATATACCGTTCTAAGTGTACCCATTTTTAGTTTATACTGTTCCATGATGTGATAGAGGCCGAACCTTTCGTCATATCGGACACATATATCAGACTATGGTCGGATATTGAGCAGAAAAATCAACAGCACTTTGCCCAGACTCAAGACTTCATCATGGATTCATACCATAATACAATCATGTCACTGACGCATAATGATTAAATCATAACCAAATATACCCATAACCTATTTTTTATTTAATAATCATCTGTGATAGCAACACTGGTTTGATTACAATCTTATTAATTAAACTAATAAAACAATGATAAAATCTACACATGCCATATTTAGGACGTTAGGTAAAAACTTTAATTAAATCAGATTAAAATCTGTTACAGTAATTATGGCCTAAAATAAAATTAATTATTTTTTCACATTATGGAGCGTCACTGCTCAAGATCGGTATGGTTGGCGCTATTTTTGGGAGGTCTATGTTCAGCAGTGTAGGCGACAGGCTGATTGATTGATTGATTTGATGGATTGCTCGATGATTATTGTTATATTTTATAAATAATTTTGCCATAATTTAGTAAAAGACAGTAATCTTTTATAATATATTGAGCTATTATTTTACTATACCTGCATAGCGTAAAGTTTGTTGGTGCCCGCGAGCGGTGCCAACACGTCCTGTTCCCATGACATATGCCCAGGATGCGGACTGCCTTGACCGTTGCCACTGAACAAAAATAACACACGTTATATATTCTGGCCTCAGTGCTATAATTCCACTTAGTTACCATTTTCGTCCATTTAGGTTTGTTTTTTATTGATTTGAATGAGACGAGCTTGTCGTTCGCCTGATGGTAAGCGATACGACCGCCCATAAACAGCAGAAATACCATCCAACACCTTGATTGACAAAGTATTGTTTAGTATACCACAGGGATGTTAGGTCTTATTATGTCCAGAAGTTACAGTGGCTACAATGTCCTTCAAACTGGAACACAACAGTGACTATACACTGCTGCTTGGCGGCAGAAATACGTTGCGGTGGCACCCAGGCGGACTCTCACATATGAGAGACCTACCACCAGTGAAATTTCTACAAGTAAATACTAATAAACAAAAATACCTGTAAAATCCATCCTGTTTCCTTTGGAAAGCATCGGCCATTGTGTGAAACACGTTCAACGAACACACATACACTCCGCAGTTGATCAGTGTTGATACATAGCTGTTGGGCTTCTCCACATAATGGCTGACGGCTTTGGTGGAGGCCTCTCGAACCATACAACCATAATGCACTGACTGCTGGCGCGTAGCTTCTGTGGCCATGATTGTTACCTGCAATATTATGTTATTTTTTTAACACTCATGTTACAAAATTTAAAAAATTCAAGACATAAATAACCTCTCTCCTTTGAAGTCAGTTAAAAATCATAATGTGTCATGATAATAATTATTAGTGTGAGATTATCTTATTTAATAGGTAATTATAGTATTGACAATAATTATATTATGTAGGATATAGATTACAATAAATTAAATCTAATTTGGTTTTAATGACTACGTTTTTAAATGCTATAAACCATACAACATATAATAATCTAAATGAATAAGCGAAAAGATTTGATTTTTTGTATGTTAAAGTATTGAAGAAAGTCATAAATACTTGACTAATTATAAAATTTCTTACACTAATGCAAGGCTATATTACACCTGAATGGTAAAGGCTACTTTTAATACTCAGAAAGGGTGTACAACCTACAAAGCCACAAGAAAATGCAAGTAATATGTTACAACTTACAAGTGCATTCGTCCTCTCCTCATGGAAATTCCATAATTCCTTAAGTGGGAAGTCGGCACACACATCTCCGTTCAGTAGGAAGAATGCAGTGGGATTACCAGCTCGGACCTGGTCTCTGAAGTGGTACAGTCCACCACCTGTGCCAAGTGGTGTGAACTCTTGGAGATATCTAGAAGAAATTATAATCAATTGAAAGATGTAATTATCAATTGCTTATTTAATAATAGATGATAACATCTGCTCTGTATTATATACTGTCCCACTGCTGGGCACAGGCCTCGTTTAATACTGAGAGGGTTTTGAATCTGCTGACATGTGTCTCGGCAGTCCGTGCCATGACCAACTAGACTATCGCCACTTTTTGCTTATTTACTCCATCACATAATATACATACAGAAATACAATGTCAAAATTGCAGTTGTGTTTTTCAGGCTTGAATCTAACTGTATAATCACCAGCATAAGTGCACATTGAACCTCACATATTCAATGAGTATTACCTAATTAACTATTAACTATTTAATAACAAACAAAATAGATTCTCAATTTGTAGAAAATATACCTTATAATAACATGATGTTCTTTTTGCATGTCTGTGACAAACTGAGCCATTGTTGTGGTGGGGTAGGCACCTATAATAAGGATCTCCTTGCATTCCTTCAGTTTGACACATGCTTCTATGTGGTGTTGGATTAGGGGCAGACCTGCTATCGGAAACAGGGGTTTCGGTGTGTCCAGAGACAGGGGACGAAAGCGGGTGCCTGAAATATTACCGAGTATTTATATAAAAGGACATATTAGCCGAGCTGTTGGTCAAGTTTTTAGTCAGCACACATATGACAAAAACCATGCAAAGAAAACAATATTAGAATAACATTTATTAGAGATTGAAATAATAAAAAAAAGAAAGTTTGCAATAGTTCATGTTTAAACTATCTTTTGCGTTATCAACTAAGTTACAAGCACTGTAGTTATACAATAAACATTTACAGCACTGCAAACATACATTATCTGTGATAATTTCATATTGATACAGTTATTACACAAATTGAAAACTATAACAGTTTTAACCTACAGAGTCATTGATATGTAAATATATTATGTATATCGGTTGCATATGAATACTGTAATATTATCTTATTTGTTAATTATTGTTCAGATGCAGCATACGTGTATGAAACTTATATTTATGTATTTATTCTCTTATCATACGAAACCGGTGACGTGACTTATTCGAATATTACCTTTTTGTGGTCCACCAATAAGTATTACAGCCTTCAACATATTGTTCACACTTATTATATTTGGTATAGATTACTTGAGGTAGTTGCAGTTTTTTTTATTTATTACTTAATTTAAAGAAAAACAATCCGCAAAGATAAACGAACGATTTTTAACACGTCAATGTCAACCAGAATGTCAACTATCTATTGTCAAAAATGTCGAATGACAAATTATGAATCATTACAAAAAACTTATAAAGAATCATTTTAGTTTTGAAATATGTAATTTAAACTAAAATTATTACAAATTGGGATCTTGAACAAGTTTTATCAGCTAATTATTATAATTCTATTTAACGATCATTGAGTAAAACGCCATCTTGTAAACAATAATCTAATTATTAAGTTCTGGAACTGTAGTCTAATGGGTAAGAGAAAAATAATAGATGGCGTTGTACAATTTAATATGAGTGTTTGAACTTAGAGAATTTTTTATTTTTTCTAAGGTTTTTCCACTGTTTCTTGATAAAACAAAATAGCAAACCATACTCCATAATAAATTATGTACGCTTTGACGTATATTCTACCGAGTACATTTACATCGATGTTATTATAAAGTGTGAATAAATAACGAGCAAATGTCTCAATTGCTTTTTAAAAAAATATTTTAGGAAATAAAGTAAAATCGACATTTCAACACTATTGAAGACTCAGTGAATAGTTATAGAATACTTTATTTGTGTGTACCCGCCTCGTGAAACAACGTGTGCCTTTTTTAAAAAATACGCGTAAAACAAGCGGATGCAAATGCGCATTTGAATAATCCTTGTTTGTAATCTGAAATCGTGCAAAAATCGCGCCGGCACGTAAAATGTTCATGTTTCGCATTGAAAATAAAATTCATTTGTTCTTTTGTGTATTTACTCTCATTGTTTTTAGTCTATGATTTTAAAGTTTCTTTTGCCTGATTCCGTAATAAAGTTGTTAATTTTTGCGTGATTGAAGACTTGCAAATCCAGGACAAGAGTTAGTTTAGGTTACTTTGTGAAAATCACACTGGTAAGTACTTTGTTATGTTTTTTTTTCTGCATTGCCTACGTTTGTTAGCCTGACAAGGGTCGGCTTATACAAACACATCGGACTTTCGGGTGAGTATTTTAGACACTTGCATCTCTTTGAAATTAAGTGACCATGCTGAGGGCAACCCACTAATGGGATACGAACTTCGGCTCAGGACAGTCACTGGGAGAGGATGGAGACAGCGTACAAACAATTATCTGTTAAAGATATTCGTTGGCATGCAGGCCAGTGCTATTAGTACGGTCGGGAGGACGAGGCACGTGTCTAGAGGGTCTATTTCGAAAAACGAAATCGGTAGAAATCGTAAAATCATTTTGTTATTACGAAGTGCTATGGATGCGATGGCGGATTCGATCCGTTCATCGGAATATTTCATACCTGGAATTTGTAAGCACTTATAGTTATAATTTTTAAAACCATCTGCGAGTTTAAAGTTCCACTGCTTTCTCCTAAGAATAAATACGGGGAATTGATCCTACCACTAAGTTAAGCTACTGAACAGTGGGATCCGAAGTAATTTGGTAGTATGATTAAATCCGAAGTTCGTCGTTTCGGACCGACGTTTCGACGTTCGTTTTTCGAAGTAGACCCTCAGCTCTTCGGCGGCGAGGACGGAACTGCGTTCTTTTGCAGCGTTGGAGTTTCCAGAACTCGTTTTTTACGGCGAATAACCAGAGTGATATCGCTCTGTTTCAGTTTTAATTACGTCATTTGCTTTGAGGAGGGGGGGGGGGGTGTCCGTTTCTGATATAAGTATCAGAAGAAAAATTAAATTCAAAAAACCGCGATAAAATGAAAGAACTAGTTTTATTCTTTTAGCTCAATATAATAATAATTAATAAAAGGCCAGATGTAGAAAGCTGTTTTGGACACGGCGCATATTGAGGGGAGATTCCTCACTTTGAATCCTGTATGTATCTTTGTTGTATGACAATTTTTCCCAATGACCGCTCTATATACTCTTAAAACTTTGTAATCAACGCATATTTCAATGTTGAAACTTGAAAGACAAAAGGCTATGTCAATTTAATCTTAACTGGATTTAGTTATATAAAACCCATGCCTTATAATAGCATGTAAATTCACATATCATATATTAAATACAGTAACCAACAAAGAGATTTAAAAAGATCCGAGCGAATACCCACGTTGATGCTAAGGATTACGAGACATACAAAATATAATTTTGTAAGGCCCGGAGTATCTTGAATATTGTTTAGGCAAGCGTGAAGTAATACCTGGTAAAGGACGATGAAAACAGCAAATTTTCCTGAATAATTATTATAAAAATAAAGAGGGTGGGGGACTGGGACGTATTCAGACGATTTTCTATAGCCCATGCATGGGTACAGATTAAAAATAGACGTAGTTGCTACCTCAGTGTTAAACAACATTAATAGTACTCATTTCATTACGGCCAGGAGGTACTATTGCGTCTAGGGGAGCACAATGATAAATAGGGATTTTCTACTCTTTATACCTATGGCTCTCAAAGCTGTCTTTTAATTGGAATGCCGACAGACTACATGGTAACATGACTTCTTTATTTGGCTTGTAATATATTAGAGGACAAGCATTTCAGAAATAAACGTGTGGCCTCCTTTTTCACGACTTTGATATTAATTTTGTGTTTACATGGACAACACTACCATTAGCTTCGAGTATGGTTTGGTACTTTATTAGAGACTACGTGTTGCTCGTGGCATCAACTACGTGAAAAATATTTCCCGCTACAAAAAATACGATGTCCTTAAAAACTACGATGACAGCGCCATCTATTCAAAAAATGGACTAAAAACTCTATTATTTCTCATGGGAGCGAATTACCAGGTTAAAAGGTAGCCTATGTTAACACAAAGCTACCTTAATAATAAGTGCATCCAGGACATGGTGTCGTGTACCAAATACATCCAAAATCATTCAGTTGATTTGCCTTTATTTCTTAAAAAAATGGAATATTTAACAAACTCGCATTTATAGGTTTAGTGAAATAACATTTTGTAAAAAGGAATGGCACCTAATATTAAATCTATTAAATAAGTTTTCAAGTACGCCCCTGCGCGCCGACTAAATACGCAAAAAATATCAGGGCGGAGAAAATTTGTAACATCCACCCAGAATCGCGGGGATGAGTGGAAGATAAACAAAAATAAAACGATTTATATTTTTTATTTATTTAACATTTGTGTCAATGCGAAATCGATTCTATTTATTATTCTAGACTAGGTTTTGCTCGCGGCTTCGTCTACATGAGATTATTCCGTGATAAAAGGCTATTTCCTTCCCTAAGGTCTTAAACTATCTCCATACCATTCATTCAAATCCGTTCAGTAGATTTTGAGTTTATCGCGTACAGACGGACAAAAAGACGCGGCGGGAGATTTTGTTTTATAATAAGTAATTATAGTCTGACAATTTAATTAAGGAATGATTGTACAAACAGTAAAAAAAGTTAACAAAATATACCGAGTTGTTATTATCTAGTTTTTGTGTAAGGTTCCGTTTTTGTAAGGTTGTCTTATGAGTATAATAATTATAATGAATCTTTATATTAGTGAAGTATTTTTGAAGTAGTACCTAGCTATGGAGATTTGCGTGCTTAACCTAAAAACATCATGGTTATATATAACACTAGCTTTTGCCCGCGGCTCCGCCCGCGTTATAAAGTTTTTCAGGCTAAAGTTTTCCGTTATAAAAGTAGTAGTTTCCCGGGAGCCTCTCAAACTGTCTCCATACCAAATTTCATCTTAATACGTTGGGTAGTTTTTGAGTTTAACACGTTCAGGCAGACAAATGCAGCGGGGGACTTTGTTTTATAATATATTTTTTAGAACTTTTTAAGAGGAATAATCCCGTCATACATCATTGTTGCATAACTTTAATCGTTTACGCAGCGCACGCAACGGAAGCTCTCAAAACTAATAATTTTTCCCCGTTTTTGCAACATGTTTCATTACTGCTCCGCTCCGATTGGTCATAGCGTGATGATATATAGCCTATAGCACTCCAGGAACAAAGGGCTATCCAACACAAAAAGATTTTTTCAGTTCAAACACGGTAGTTCCTGAGATTAGCCATTACTGCTCCGCTCCTATTAGTCATAGCGTGATGATATATAGCCTATAGCACTCCAGGAACAAAGTGCTATCCAACACAAAAATATTTTTTTCAGTTCGATCTGATAGTTCCTGAGATTAGCCATTACTGCTCCGCTCCTATTGGTTATAGCGTGATGATATATACCCCATAGTACTCCACGAACAAAGAACTATCCAACACAAAAATATTTTTTCAGTTTGAACCGGTAGTTCCTGAGATTAGCCATTACTGCTCCGCTCCTATTGGTCATAGCGTGATGATATATAGCCTATAGCACGACACTAATAAAGAGCTATCCAACACAAAAATATTTTTTCAGTTCGAACCGGTAGTTCCTGAGATTAGTCATTACTGCTCCGCTCCGATTGGTCATAGCGTGATGATATATAGCCTATAGCACTACACTAATAAAGGGCTATCCAACACAAAAAGATTTTTTCAGTTCGAACCGGTAGTTCCTGAGATTAGTCATTACTGCTCCGCTCCTATTGGTCATAGCGTGATGATATATAGCCTATAGTACTCCACGAACAAAGGGCTATCCAACACAAAAATAATTTTTCAGTTTGGACCGGTAGTTCCTGAGATTAGCCATTACTGCCCCGCTCCTATTGGGTATAGCGTGATGATATATAGCCTATAGCACTCCACGAACAAAGGGCTATCCAACGCAAAAAGAATTTTTCAATTTGGACTGGTAGTTCCTGAGATTAGCGCGTTCAAACAAACAAACAAACAAACAAACAAACAAACTCTTCAGCTTTATATAATAGTATAGATTACAATATTTTGCTCTGAGCTGCGAAGACGTAAATTGTATTCAAAGGACAAAGAAACGGAATAAAAATTAAAATAGCAGTTTCAGAGATTAGCGTTTTCACAGAAAAACAAAGTTTAAACACTTTTGATATATTATATACTAGCTTCTGCTCGCGGCTTCGCCCGCGTGAAGGAGTTTTCCGGGATAATTTATTTCCGACTTACTTGATATGTATCATTATAGGTATATTATGACTAAATTACACAAAATCATTACAAATTGTAGCCTATGTGTTATTCTGATGTATCTATACTATTATATAAAGCTGAAGAGTTTGTTTGTTTGTTTGTTTGTTTGTTTGTTTGTTTGTTTGTTTGTTTGTTTGTTTGTTTGTTTGAACGCGCTAATCTCAGGAACTACCGGTCCAAACTGAAAAATTCTTTTGCGTTGGATAGCCCTTTGTTCGTGGAGTGCTATAGGCTATATATCATCACGCTATACCCAATAGGAGCGGGGCAGTAATGGCTAATCTCAGGAACTACCTGTCCAAACTGAAAAATTCTTTTTGCGTTGGATAGCCCTTTATTCGTGGAGTGCTATAGGCTATATATCATCACGCTATACCCAATAGGAGCGGGGCAGTAATGGCTAATCTCAGGAACTACCGGTCCAAACTGAAAAATTCTTTTTGCGTTGGATAGCCCTTTGTTCGTGGAGAGCTATAGGCTATATATCATCACGCTATATTCAATAGGAGCGGAGCAGTAATGGCTAATCTCAGGAACTACTGATTCGAACTGAAAAAATATTTTTGTGTTGAATAGTTCTTTGTTTGTGGAGTGCTCAAAGTTATATATCATCACGCTATGACCAATAGGAGCGGAGCAATAATGGCTAATCTCAGGAACTACCGGTTTGAACTGAAAAAATCTTTT